>NW_015151389.1:279983-289434 GCF_000732505.1 Cyprinodon variegatus | reverse complement strand
GGAGCCTCTAACACACATCCATGGGAGCCTCTAACATACATCCATGGGAGCCTCTAACATATATCCATGGGAGCCTCTAACATACATCCATGGGAGCCTCTAACATATATCCATGGGAGCCTCTAACATACATCCATGGGAGCCTCTAACACACATCCATGGGAGCCTCTAACACACATCCATGGGAGCCTCTAATGCGGGGCTCTGCTGAGGGCAAAATAGTGGCAAATAGCAAATAACCCTAACCCTAAATGGAAGATACGGAAGAGGATTAGGGCCACTGAAAAAAATTTAAAAAGTTAACTGATTTTTACATTTTATTTCAGCTTAAAATGGGGGGGAAAAATTAATTCTGACTTCTTTCTCATAATTCCTACTGACTTTAATCTCAGAATTCTGACTTTTTTTCTCAAAATTCTGACAGCTAACAAACATGTTAGCATCAAGCCGTATCCATGTTTGATTTAGAGACTAAACTATCTTGTTTTAATCACCTTCTGCTCTTCTATTAATGAAATAGCATCACCAGGGACCCCTCGGGCACATAAAAAGTCACCTAATTTCGTCATTTTCCACCAGTGTGTTACTGGCCCTCCCAAACAACTTACATATTTGTCAGTGAAGCTGAGTGCTTCCACATCTCTACCTTCATGGTACCCATCTACATTAAGATCCAAAATTCTGAGATTAAAGTCAAAATTCTGACTTTTTTTCCCATATTAAACTGAAATAATATTTAAAAATCATTTCATTTTTTTTTTTTTTCTACGGAAGAGGATTAGGGCCACTGGAAAAAAGAAAAAAGTTAACTGTTTTTTTAATTTCATTAGAGTTAAGCATGGGAAAGTCAGAATTCTGACTTTTTCCCCCTATTAAACTCAAATTTAATGAATAAGTTAAGTTTTTTATTTCTCTTTCATATTTGTACAAATAGTTCTTAGAAGCTTTAGTGTTTTTATTTTTTTATTTATTTTTTACAATATTTGAATTGAATTTTTACAGCCGGATGACATTAAAAGAACCACCAATATATGTTTAAATATATTTTTCTGTCTTTGGTTTAGAGATTGTTAGTTTTTTTTAAATTAATAATAACTTTTTGTTTGCATCAAAATGTATAGTTCATCTTTATGAAACCTTTTTATGTTTTTTTATTGTTATTTTGAAAGCTGAGATACAAATAAACTGTTAGTTGTTTAAAATTGCAAAGGATTTTCTATGGCAGATATATTTTTAAAAAGTGTTTTATTGAAAA
Source organism: Cyprinodon variegatus (assembly GCF_000732505.1). Taxonomy (NCBI): domain Eukaryota; kingdom Metazoa; phylum Chordata; class Actinopteri; order Cyprinodontiformes; family Cyprinodontidae; genus Cyprinodon; species Cyprinodon variegatus. Next base: position 288,179 of record NW_015151389.1, on the reverse strand, counting down.
TTAATAGAATATTTGTGGCTCTAAATTACTTTTACTTAGCTTGACTCAGGGCAAAATGACACTTTGCATTTAAAGGTTGCAGACCCCTGCTCTAATGAATAAGCACATTATTTTGGTAAAAACAACATTTAAGAATTAGGTCACTTGAACTTGAGTCACATCCTCTCTTTTTGAGGTCTATTGAGCCCTACATTTGCAGCAGTAAATATTTTTTATTATTCTTAAAGGGCTTTAGGAGTTTATTATATAAATAATTCTCCCAGAAGCTCATATTAAACAGCCAGGCACTGATGTTCATGATTGCAAAAGTCATGAATAGTCAATAAACGTAAAATTTCACATCATTAAAACTATCACAATATGTTGAATTATTCTGATAGTTGTAGGAATATTTGTTCCATTTGTTTTCAATCATATTAGATCAAGTTAATTTCGCTTTAAATCATTGCTGCGTATTGTTTTGCACTTCAAAGTTTCTACCTAAGGATGGTTTTTAGAAATCCCCCTCAGCAGCAAAGTTTAAACCTTTCCTCTCCACTCTTACCATGCCTTCTAACTTCCTGATGTCAGAAACTAATATTTTATGCTACCTAAAGTCCACAAGGCCTGATATTTTTAAAGCTCTAGCCCATTTTTTTTTCTTTTTTCTTTTTAGTTGTCAACATGAAAATCTTAATGTACATAAACCTTTATTTATTTTAGATGTATACTCTCTAAGTGTGTCTTGTGTTTTGCAGAAATCCCGGATTTTTTGTCAGAGGACGAGTGCCGGGTGGTGATGCAGCTCGCTCAGCTGAAGGGTCTGATGGAGAGTCAGCTGATGGTGCAAGAAGGTCAAGAAGAGCTTGCAAAAGAGCTTGACCTGAGTCCAGAGGAGATCTTTAACCTTCTTGATATCAACCAGGATGAACAGCTGCAGCTTCATGAGGTCTTTGTCAGTTTGGGGATTTAAGAGCAATTCATACCTCAAAGAGTGGTTAACTCACATCATCTTAACTATTGTTGCCTCAAAGATACTGACTCATTCCAGAGTGAGGGACGGAATATGGCTAACTCCTGAGAACCTGCAAGAAATTTATGAGGGGCTCAAAGCAGACAAGGATGGTGACGGTAAGAAACGGTGTCTTTGACTCTTGTGATCACAACAGGGAAATGAGAAATATTGATTAGTTGCAGATAAACCCTAAACAAACTATGAACCCTTAATAAGTAAATAATAACATGTTATTCATTCATTATCATACACCTAATGTAAAACCCAAGTTATTACTAATTAAATAAAACCTCTAAATCCTTTTTGTGTTGGCCCTTAAGTTGTATATGTATTATGAAATCATTCAGGTTGAGCTTGGAAAGGCCGTATTCAATCAGACTCATGGGCCGACCTCATTAGGTTGATTGTTCACTCCCAAAACTAGGTTGTAGAACAGCACGGTAGAGTTCATGAGCATGTTTTTGTTTATTTTTAAAGATGTATACAACAAACATACCCCAGAAACTATGCATTTTAAACATACGTGTACTTTAAAAAAAAAAAGCACATAAAAGAGCCAGTTATAAACAATAACCTTACAGGTGATAAACTTGCTTCTTCTCGATTGGTGCTTTGCAACCACTTGTTATACAGCCACTGACACCTACTGTTAAAGATAAGAACTACAGCGAAGGTAGTGCATCTGAAGCTACTGTGTAACAATTTCATGCTAATTAGAGATAAAAAGACCAATGTGAAACTAAACCCAAAGTCTTTAAGATTCAGACTTGGCCAGTTAAAGATAACCTTCATGTTACTGTACTCCTTTTAGGCCTATACACCAAATAACAGCTACATTCCTATCCATCCTTTCAACATTCCTATCCATCCTTTCATTGTTTTATTACCATCAGACCAATATCTTTAATTGGATGTTTTCGAATAATATGTGTTATTTCTCTATGGATAAGGGGTTTTACCACTTTCACTATTCATTTCAAATTTGTTATGAAGAAAAGCAACATAAACACTATTTTTATAATTTAATCAGCTGCAATTCAGGACATTGGTACTTTTTGACATGGAGAAAGGGTATGATCGATCACCAGGAGGCATCAGCTATAAACAGTTCAACAAAGAAAATACAGTGGTATTTAACTGAGGTACTGTGTTATTCAAAACGGTACTATACATGGGTATTCGCAGCAGCAGGAGCAGCAGCATCAGCAGCACTATGAGGAAAAGGAGCAAACTGAGGAGAGGCACAGGGAGATAGAGCACAAGAGATACTGCTGTCAGCGACTTAGATTTAGATATTTTTCAAAGCCCTGTAAAGATTTTTTTTTTTTTTTTGGAAAAGTTACTAATATGTTTCGGGGTTTTTTTATCACTGACTTCTTTTTAGAAAGGTTATTGATCATTTTTTTTAAATCACTGAGCCCTAAAATAAATCTCTACTTGAGGAGACAGAATAGTCTTTCTCCCTGCATAAAATTTCTATCCTATTTCTGCAATTTGAGCTGATCATGTCAGAACTTGATAAGCGACCCCCCCCCCCCTTCACTCACTGTTCAGTTTAAGTGCAATTAAAAAAAAGATTGTTTTGAATAATTTGATATTTCATTTAATTCAAAATTGTGTGCATTAGAAATGTATGTTTCTCTTTGATTTACTGATTTACGTGTTAGTCGAAGATTTTCTATAATTAAAATAAAGTAAGTAATTTTAGAAAAAAAAAAAAGAAAGTTTTTGTAGAGATGTGACTTAAAAATCCTCCTATCATTGTGATAGGTTTGCTGAGCCTGGAGGAGTTCCGGCTCCTGAGCAGCGATGCCTTTCAGCGCTTTCTGCTGCAGAGAGGAGTGAAAAGGAGTCAGCTCGTTCGGAACAGTCGGCACACCTGGCTGTATCAGGGCAAAGGAGCCCATCGGGTCCTCCAGGAAATCAAGGAGAGGTGAGCAAGTTAAAATCTTCCTCTGTTGAAGATTCAGCAGTTATTTGTTTAAAGCTAGCCGTTCTTCTTTTAAAGGGTGACTCGCCTCACCCGGCTCCCATCGGCATTAGTAGATCTGAGTGAGCCGCTTCAGGTGGTTCGATATGAGGAGGGGGGGCACTACCATGCCCACCATGACAGCGGGCCCGTCTACCCTGAAACGGCATGCACACACACACGTCTTGCAGCAAACACCTCAACTCCTTTTGAGACCTCTTGCAGGTGAGGTGCTGACAGGAGGAGCTCTACATTGTTAACTTTTGCATCCGCTTGTGTGTTTCTACAGTACATGTGTGCTTGTATGTTCGTCTGCACCATGTGTATGTCAATTTAAACCTGTGTTGCACACTTAGGTACATCACAGTTCTCTTCTACCTGAATTCTGTTGATGGGGGCGGGGAGACCGCATTCCCTGTGGCAGACAACAGGACCTATGATGAAGTGGTGCGTAAAGTGTCAGAAGAGAGTTGTGCAAGGAGTGCATGGTTTTCACGTCTGTGCTAGCTCCCATGTCTGTCAGCTAGTGTTTGTGCTCAGCATGAAAGAAACTGCTTCACTTAGTTCCAGTTTGTGTTTTAGTCTCTGATACAGAATGATGTGGATCTGATGGACACCAGAAGAAACTGTGACAAGAGTAACCTAAGAGTGAAACCCACCAAAGGAATGGCTGTTTTCTGGTACAACTACCTCTCAGATGGAAAAGGTGCAGAAATTATGGCATATATTTTGTTTTTATCTAAAATTTTACAAAGAATGCAATTAATTCCGAACACCCTCTCCACTTAAAAAAAAATGCACATGCACAACCCTGTATCCGCACCAGAGAGGGAACACCTATTAAACGCGTGTGAGAGCGTGCACGAGTCCATTTCTCCTCGTGCACGCTCTGTTTAAAAGTTGCTGTTTGCATCACTCATAAAAGCTTACTTTCCAAAGATTTGCTAGTTTCTTTCACTCTGTCAGGCTCACCACCGGTAAGTGAAAATTGGGACGAACATGTAAGATGGCCTTACGTAAACATATCACCAGAATGATTGACAATTAGGAGGACCACTTATCTTGATGATCCACCCAGAAAAAGAACATCCTCCATTATACCTTTAAGAGTGAATCAACGAGTTTTTAAGAGCAACTCTAAACAAGAAGGAAAAAGAATATTTTCATCTTAGTTGACCTAGTTACAAGGTTCGACACTGTCTTATAAGAGCAGTGAATGGTGACACATGAAACAAAGAATAAAAACACACTCGGGCTCCTGGTAATCAATGGAGAAAAATGAACAGACAATTTAATTTAGAGATGAAAAAAAAGCTGCCTTATGATGATCATGCAAAATTACATTTTTTTACACTTTAAAATGTATAAACAAGCTTAATTATATCCTCATCAATATTTAGATTTTTTTTTATTGTTTCCCATGCTGTTCATTGTACTACTTACTCTATTTGATATAAATGAGGAAACAACGGTTAGAGCGTTACTGGGATTTCCTGCCTCTTCAGGACAGTTCTTTTTGGCAGAGGAGCCCAAGTTAAGTTAGCCACTGTCCACACAGCTCAGCGAGGAGAATACAGGAGTTGGTCCTGATCACCAGGACCAACCATCACCAGATGCGTCCATCTATGGCTGTACACACCTGCAAAGTGAGAAGCCCTACATGTTGCAATCAAAAGCAAGGTCAAAAGGATCTTCTAGATTCCCATTTAGGTTATGAATACTGGCATTATCCTGTATAACAGCAAATATCACCTCTTTTGCATCATCTTTCTCTGTGGGCTGTATAAAATGTATGTTAAAGTATTTTATGTATATATACAGTATTTCTGTGACTTTTCACAGCTTTTTTTTCCCATTTAGAGCAAATTAATGTTTCCCTGCATTTATAAAGTATTAATTATTTTATATTGTTCAATAAACAGCTTTGAGCTGCAATGAACTGGTACAGCAATCTTTTCTGCTTGAGAGACTCTTAGGCTTGATCCAAATCAGCAAGGACAACATGCAAGGGCTTCTGAGGTCACCGTGATAAGTCCTATCGAATAGTCCAAGCAGTAAGAAAGGATGTAGGAAAAGGAGCCCATATGCTTCCTAAAGTAGTTTTGTTAGCATAGGGAGCCAAGAAGCTATAAATAATCCCAAATCCTTTGTGTGACATGAGGTATAAGCACAGACCACCTCATAGAAAAGAACAAAAATACATCATTGTTAGTGTATTATGTGTGACATAAAAAATGAATGCACCTTCATATGTTTGAGGTTTTATAATAGAAATATCCATTTACTACATTTGTGTAACCTACTTTTTTGTAGTTGTCAGAACGCTGTAGTCCTACTTTGACAATCAGTCATCCATGTGTGTTTCTGTTGCGTAATGATGCCCAAAAGGCTAAAGGCTGCATAGATCGGACCCAAAAGCCCGGACATCCTTTCCTACTCATTAAAGTGTTTTTACTGTTGAATCTATAAAAGCTGAATGACGACAAGCTACAAACTAGAGTTAGGGGGTTTGATTTGTTGTATTTGGATTAAGCCTTTGGCTTGCTCAAAGTCCCTTTTACTAATCCTAACATATTTCCACTTCACAAGCTTCCTTTAAGAAGTAGGTTACTTTGTAAAAAGACTGTTTATCTAATTGATATAAATAATACAATATTAGAGACCTTTTATGATTTTTCTTAAAATAACGTCACTGAAAGCTACTATTGGGTTAAGTTTTCTAGTAATTAGAGCAGAGACTCTCAGAAGACATGTTTGATTTTTTAATAAATGTCACATTTAATCAAATCAGAGATCCTGTGAACTTTATATCTTGGCTGATACTGCATTTTTCATCTGCTCTACTAAAATAACTTAACCTTTATTTCCTGTTTAGATCAGATAATAGCATATTTCTGGCCAAATGTATAGTATTGATGATATAGTGTTGGTTTGTGTTTTTGTTTTCTCATCAGGCTGGGTTGGAGAGCAGGATGAATATGCTCTGCATGGAGGCTGTGTGGTCACCCGCGGGACTAAGTGGGTAGCCAATAAATGGATCAATGTTGATCCAGATTACCAGCGGCAGGCTCGCTTCCAACAGCTGGTTACACAGCTGCCAGATGAAGACAACGACGAAGATCTTATTTTAAATGCAGACGCGCAGAATCCCAGCATCCATCAGGACCTGTAGCTCCTACACCAACACAATCATGTTTCACAACAAAATCATCCTTGTCTTCCTCAATCCAGTGCACAGATTTTTTGGATGAGTTTGCAGAATCATAGTTTATTCAGGGAATGAGTTCACAATGGGAAATAGATGCCTTTGTAGCAACAGTATACAGTAGTTTGTTTGCTGTTGCACTAGCCCCCCCGGGGAACAGTTGTAATTTTCCGAATGTTTTAAATTGTGTAAGATTTAGTGATATCTAGTGGCAAAATTTTCAAGTGCATGCTTTTGAATTTTCCCGTTCCGAATCTCATCTTCCAGACCTGCAGGGTAATGTTCACAGCAGCCAAAAAAAAATAATCATAAAAATTGGTCAGGGTTTGTCTGTTCCTCTATAAACTCTAGAAACCTGCAAAAAAATCTGTAAAAACATTGCATTCTTTAATTATAGCACAGCATTTCCTACCCTAAAGTTATATATTGCCTTTATGCCAGTAGATTCCTCTAAATGTTACACACCTAAACATTTTTGCATGTATAATCTAAACGGTTTTGCTGTTGTGACGAGCAAACCTTTGCACTACAATACTGCGACAGCTGCCGTTACCAAAAGAAGCTCATGCCTCTCGGTGTGATGCATGATGCCTTGTCTTTGTCTCTTCAGTACAATGATACTGTTTTTTTCTAGAATGCACAATGAATGAAAATGCACATGATGTTCAGAGTTCTTTTTATTCATTTATTAAATTATCAAAGAAAATGCACTCTTTCAGTGTTCCTGCACAAAGTAAAATGTAATGAATCCCAACTGTCTCTTGCATCTTTTTTTCTAACAAAGCTTTATATAATGGCTAAATAACACTTTAGCATGACAACAAAATGAAAGTATAAACATAAGATAAAACAGGTGTAAAGGTTTTAACTGTTTCCTTAAATTACTCTAATGTTGGATCCAAGGAAGCAGACTTTTAGATAGTTTGTTAAAGTGCCTATTATGAGTAATTCTGGCCTTCTGAAGGTAATTAAAGGTTTTGGCTGCTTTTTTTATTTATTTTATCTTCAGTTCTTGTACCTGCTCATGACAGCAGATTCTGCACTCTGAATTCAAACTGAGGATTGGCAAAGCCAATAGAAACATGCTGAAAAAGCTAGACCAGAAATAACTGCAGCAACATGACTTAAAAATCATGTATTTTCAAGTAACAAAAACCTGACGAAGGATGTAAGATTCATCAACTTTAAGGTTTTTCAGAACCCTTTAAAATCTTCCTTACTGCATGAACTGAACTGTCCAGTTCAATCTGGATCCTCTTCATCCTTAATTGTTTAAATATAACATTTATATTGGTATTCAGACAGGTTTTTTTTATTCCCGTTTGGATGAGGAGTAGATAAAAGAAGTCGATCTCATTAAATTTAAAATGAAGCGAAGCAGGAAAAGCTTTTTCTATAAACATTTTTAATGCCATTAAGAAAATACTTCAGGTACATTTATTTTATAGTTCATACATAAGCCTTTTCAGTTGCCACTATTCTTAACATCATTTTTTCTTTGTCAAAAGAGTATTTTCTAAGTTCTCTAGATATTCAGCATTTTCACATTTTATTTGATATCATATAATTGCATTAAAATTGATTTGGTTTAGCTTTTATAATTCTTATTTCCATCTGGGTTGCAAGTAATACATTTTTTGCTTAAAATACTGTTTTGGAGAAGTTTTAAGATGTCTTTTGGAGATCTGCTAATCATTAATACTGGACCTAATGATCAGATCTTAAACAGGTTAGGTTTGGTGCAATGTAAAATAACTGTGCTCGTTTGTTCTGTGAGGATAAGAGGCTATTTAAATAAAATAAATGAAGTAAAGAGCTTGATAAGAAAGACCTTTTAATGGAAATAAACAGGTAACTAAACAAAAAGAGTTACAAAGAAGTCACCTAAAAAAAATCCTTCAGAAAGGCACTAAAAAAACCATCTTTAAATTATTACAAACCTCTAGCTGAAAGGAGGCCAAATGGAGAGAAATAAATTATGACTCAAGACTTTTGCTCTAAGTTTTCCATCATAATCCTAATACTTAT
>NW_015151389.1:231060-279227 GCF_000732505.1 Cyprinodon variegatus | reverse complement strand
GTGTGTGTGTGTGTGTGTGTGTGTGTGTGTGTGTGTGTGTTTGTGTGTGGGGGAGACAATTACATATTTTTGACATGTCAGTACCCAGCACATGTACCCAGCATAAAACAACGTTGTACAATCCAGATCTAGTAATATACAGTCTGACATGCTCCAAAAAAACAGTTAATTTAATAACAAACTGACAAACTGGTGAATTCTGTGTTACAAAGTAACTTCCAGCAGAAAAAGGTTTAGCATAAGCATCCCTCTGCTGTAATCAGCCAAGAAAACTAAGAAAAACCACAAGCACCAAATATGGGAAAGAAAACCAATCCACAGCATAGACGAATGTTAAGGCTTTGTTTGGAACTTCCTCAAGGCAAGAAAGCCAGTTAAGGTAAGAAGCCAATGTTGTTTTGTTTTTAACTAGGTCTGTATCATGCACCTAAACCCTTAATGAAGATATCAGACGATAAATACACAGAAAATACAGCTCTGCATAGAAATCTGCCCAGTAAGTATGGGCCCCAGGATCCTCCAGGCACAGTCAGACATCAATTGCTCAGACAATCCTGACCTTTTCCAGACATAGCATGGGGACTCAAGATTTATAGCATTATGGCTAGAGTTTGTTTCCTCTTAGAAGCAGTCTGATGTTTGTTTTTCATTGCTCAGGCTGAACTTACAATGAACCATGTAAGAGAAATAAAAAAAATTATCAGTTCTAAACTCAAGACACCAATATAACTGAATATTGCTGAGTCAGTGATACAGTAAATTTTACAGTGCCTTGTCCAGGAAAACAGGCACATGTACTAATGAATCTTTATGGAAATAGAACACTGGGAGAAAGCATAAAGTTAATGGCAGCAATAGCTCAGTCAATGAACCTTTCCAGTAAAGAGTACAGTCAAATACTTTTATTTCTTTATCACTTACATTTTTCAGTGTCTCTATGGCCACTGTGTCAATGAAGTTAGCTGTGGATAGGTCAAGGATAATGGAATGAATGTCCCAGGTCCACTTGCCCAGAGAACCAAGAGACACTTGTTCTAGATCCCGGCTCAGAGTGTCCTCACTGCTAGAGCCCAGAGTGATGGTGTCCCCATCCTGCAGCTCTGACATCCAACTGGTGCTGTCCAGATCTCCTCCTTTAAGATACTCCATCCTGGAGCGACACTCAGGCGTCCGAGGAGTGGTTGGGATCACAAATACAGTTACGTTCTCCTTCTCGGTCCAGCTCTGTTCTTCCTTCTCTGCAGCTGTCATGTCTATACATGTGTCAGACCAGCTATCAGCCTCCTCCACTGAGATCTCTGGAGGTTTAGGTTGATCTTTAGCTGCTTTTTGTGCCTTTTTCTGAACAATCAGAGGAAGAGGAAGAAGGTCCTTTTAATTTTGAGCTGCCATCTACCTCAAAAAAGAATTCAAATAATAAAACTAAAAGAAATAATCCATGTTTATGCTGAACATTCCTCACCTCTCCTTTAGCCTTTCTCTTAGCTCGCCTTTCTGCTCTCATTTCCTTTCTCCTTTGTTTGGCCTCCTGCCTTCTCTTATAGATGATCATTTTACTGATGTCAAGTCCACTCTAGAAACATATGGAAATCAAATCAAGATTTCAGTTAGACAAGAAGATTAAGAAAATATTGCTCTATTAAAGTTAGAAAACTTAAAAGAGCACAAAACTATATAAAAAACTATTTAGCTAAGTAAACATCTAATTTCTTTACTTCTTCTAAACTTAATTTCACACCAGTAATAGTGTTTATTTCGCATATTCATTCAAAATGGAAATTATCATTATTTTTCTAATAAGTAATTTTAGGAAAAAAAATCATATTCACATTTTAAAACTAATATTCAGAATATTAAAAAAGGAATTAAGGAAAATGTATGTTTTCCACAACGTGAAACTTAATAAGAAGTTCATAAGTCAAATTTGTGAATATATAGAGCAAATCTGTATAGTCTGAACTATGAATGAATGAATGGATGAATGAATGAGTGATAAAGTACTTCCTTGACATAGTCAGAAAACACAGTAAAAGATAAGATAAGATAACCATAAAGGTCCAAAGACACAAAAACCATATAAAAAAGGAAGCTATTAAGTCATAAAAATTGAGTGTATAAAACTGCACACAAGAAGTCTAAGAGCAACCAAAGCCAGTATGCATTTTCTAATCATATACCAAACTAAACAAATTGTTTTATAACTTTAAATAATAGTATCATGAGCAGAAAAGTCCAGAACCTCTTAACATGTCAAATGAAACAAAAAAAAAAACAGTTGTTAGTGTCAGGCTTTCTGGAAGTGGAAGAATTTCTTGTGACTCAAGCTGGTGTTTTACAAGTACACGAGAACCTAAGCTGCTCTGGGCTTGGTGTCCTTATTGCAGTGTTATAACTACCTCATCTGACAGAGGGGCGGAAAACTCAACATTAAAAGTGTTGTTTTTGTGCCCCTTGACCTGAAAGACACGTTTGCAGATTTGCAGAAAGAGACACCACTGTAACCTATTCCTGTTTTTGACTCAATCATTGTATCAACTGTATTGTATCAATATGAAGGGGACCAGCCCTTCATCGGGTGCCACATGTGTTTTGTGGATCTAGAGAAGTCTTTTGACCGTGTCCCTTGTAGTGCCCTATGTTATGGGGTGTCTGCTCTCTGTATGACCGCAGGAGGAGCTTGGTTCTCATTGCCGACAGTAAGTCAGACCTGTTCCCGGTGCATGTTGCTCTCTGCCAGGGCTGCCCTTTGTCATCGGTTCTGTTCATTACATTTATGGAAAGAATTTCTAGACGCAGCCAGGGACCAGAGGGTGTCTGGTTTGGGGAACTCAGGATATCATCTCTGCTGTTTGCAGATGATGTTGCCCTGTTGGCCTCATCAAACCACGAGTTTCGGCGTGCACAGGGGCGGTTTGCAGGTGAGTGTTGGGCGGCCAGTATGAAGATCAGCACCTCCAAAACCGAGGCTAGGGTTCTCCACCTGAGAAAGGGGGACTCCCCTCTTCAGGTCGGTGGAGAGTCATGGTCTCAAGTGGAGGAGTTCAAGTATCTCGTTGACTTGATCATGGGTGAGGAACGGATGGAGTGTGAGATTGATAGACGGATTGGTGCAGCTTCGGCAGTGATGCAGCCGCTGTATCGGACTGTCATGGTGAAGAGGGAGCTGAGTCATGGGGCAAAGCTCTCAATTTACAGATTGATCTACGTTCCCACCCTCACCTATGGCCATGAGATCTGGGTGATGACTGAAAGGACAAGATTACCAATACAAGTGGCAGAAATGATTTTCCTTTGCAGGGTGGCTGGGCGTACCGTTCAAGATTGGGTGAGGAGCTCAGTTACCCGGGAGGAGCTCGGAGTAGAGTCGTTGCTCCTCCACATCAAAAGGATGCCAGTGAGGTGGCTCGGGCATCTGTTTCAGATGCCTCCTGGTCGCCTCCCTCGGGAGGTGTTTCAGGTGTTTCCTATTGCGAGGAGGTCACGTTAAAGGCCCAGGGACTATGTCTCTGAGCTGGCCTGGTGTCGCCTCAGGGTCCCCCGAGAGCAGCTGGAAGAAGTGTTTGCGGATTGGGAAGTCTGGGCATCTCTGCTCAGAAGGCTGCCTAATATATATATATATACTATAAAGATTTAGTGAAAACAGGCAAAACCTTTCAACAACCTTATCTATACTACCACAGCTGTTTTTTGTGTTGTTTTCATACAATCTAAAAAAGCCCCAGAAAACATATGAGATAGAAAAAACAAGGCTTGAATAGGATATTATCAACACCTTTAGAATAAAAATAGAGAAGTTAATTTGTCTATATTAGTCAAAATATTATGATATTAGTTGAAAAATAAAAAGAGATTAAAAAATAGGAACAACTCATCAATAATAAAAGAATAATATACTGCAATATTTTTTGTGGGTATGTTGCTTAGGAGTTTTATTATTTAAAAAATAAACAAAAAGCAGGTGCTCTAAAATAAACATACAAGGAGAACCAACCTTCTTTTTTAGAGCCTCCAGGTAGAGTTCGGCATTGGCAAAATAAACTGTGGCAGATGAGCGGAAGATAGTAACACCTGGGACCTTTTTAGCCTGTCACATATAGAAAGGATGTTGGCTTGTTTTTTAAGCAGGAAAAAACAAATCTAGTTTTAGTTCTTTGTTTTTCAGTCTCACCTCTCTGTGTGTCTCCACGTCCACATAGAGTTCTGTACCAGGAACATTTCCAAGAACAGAGTATGTTGGCCTGAATATCAGAAGTTAAAACATTAGTTGTGTGTTGATTTTTTTTTTTATAGAATAGAAAATCCTAAATAGTGAACACAACAGTAAAGAGTTAAAAAAAACTGAACTGTAATATCTGGTAAGGTGGAGAAAAAATCTTACATCTGAGTCCTAAAAATAACAGTGAACAGAGCAAAGACAATGGATGCAGCCAGACCCAGGTCCAGATTCAGCAGCATTGTTGACACCCAGGTGACTAACCAAACCAACTGGGGGAAGCAGAAATAGGAAGATCCGTCATGATGGCACTCAATTATAAAAAAAAAAATAAAAAAAAATCCCTTTCTGAGTCATTAGTATCTCACCAGGTCGACTTTGTTTCTCCTCCACAGTGTAACAACATCAAGGTACTGTTTGAACATGCCCTTCAAATTCACAAGCACAATTGATGCGAGGACGGCCTAAAACAACACAGTTAATTAGACTTTACAAACACTGCTGTCCTGGATATAAACTGGTAATCGTATTTGAGTATATAAATATAAAAGGAAACCAACCTTTGGCAGCTCCTGGAATAGCACCCCAAGTTTCAGTATAGTCACCAGAACAATCAGAGCTGAGGCCACTCCAGCCATCTGCGAACATGTTACATGGCTTAGTTGTACGAAAAAAATTCAATGAATAGGATTATGGCTTGATTTGAAGCAATAATTTCTCTTTTTTTTTCTATGTTAAATGTGACAGTACTTGTTCTATGAGTGTGAAGAGGGAAAGTCCAATCTGCACAGTTTAGTTCGTTGTGCAGGTTGGACTCACTTGATTCATGGGCTGGCCAGAACAAATGCATGGCATGGTGATGACTTGGCGACTCCACAATTCCATTAAATAGGTCAAATGCAAGATGTTAAGTGAAGATGACAAAGCCACCAAACGTTCTTCGGGAAATACTTTTGAAGAATGCCAAGGCTTCCCGAGTTTTGTTTAGATTTTTTTTCTGATCCTCTTTTCTTACTCTATTTCATGTTTGCAGGTCGCTGCTGTTTGGCTAAGGAACCCGGAAGTAAACACATGCTACACCCTGTATCGAAATAACTCTAGGTTTGAAAGATGAAAATCCTAAATCAGGCATTGATGATGGAGAGTTTCCACCAGTGCAAATAAGAACGATTTAATTTCACAGCAAATTTCTTGCTTATCGCTCCTTTAAGTTCTAATCAGGTTAAATCCGTTTTATGGCAATAGACTAAATAAGATTCAGATCAATCTATAGTTTCTTTGATTCAAAAGGTGTGTCAGTACATGGGTAATCCACTCCTTTACCATTTCAGATATAATCACTTATATTCTGCACATCTTGTCGTGGATCCTGATTTTTAACTTTATGTAGCTGTTTGTATTTTTTCTGTTCTGGTTTAATTCAGTTTTCTCTATTGTTTTACTGAAGCAGTGTTCGGGTTTAGAGGCAGGAGATTAAAAATCTGAAATCGAATAACCATGATGGCTGCTTTAAGTTAAACCCAAACTACAATTTATATGGTTCAAGCTCGCATCCACACCTCCTCTTCATTATATTTGTGTTGTTTAGGATTGTTCTTTCACTTCAATCATGTTTATAAAACACTTTTAAGGAGCCAACAAGTTTTTAGAAATTTCATCCCAAATCTAAGAAGTATATAAACTAAACTACGTAATGAATAAATCAGTTTTATTAGATAATTTCCCCAAGCTTTAGAATTCTTTGTTAAATGTGTGATTTATTTTTATAAAAAACACCTAAAATACATTCAAAAAGCTAGCTTTATCTGTTTGTATCTAAATACACATATTTGGTTGTTGCTGATGTTGTTTTTATTTCAAGAGTTGCGGAATGATTTAATATGTGAGATGCAGCTAGCAGATTATTTTTCAATCCAGCTGTTTTTCTACTTACTTGAGTTTTGCCGCCAGTGGTTTCCTGAACAAGACTCCGAGACATGGAGGAGCAAACAGAGAAGCACTGGAAGAAGCCGCCCACTGCATTGCTGAGACCCAGGGCCACCAGTTCCTGCACCATGGCAGAGAAGGATGAATGAATGAATGAATGAATGAATGAATGAATGAATGAATGAATGAATGAATGAATGAATGCTGAAAATATTATTAAAAAAAAGCTTCAGGAATTTTATGCAAGAATAGACATTACCTGGTTACTGTCCACCTTGTATCCATGTTTCAGTGCAAACGTCTTTCCTAGTGAAATAGATACAGCATATCCAACGATAGCCAGAGCAAAAGAGTCACCGATAACTTCTCCAAAAAGACTGAGATGAGGCACAGTGGGAGCACTTAAACTGGTGATCAAAGATAAACAAAATAAATGGAACTAGTACAGAAAAAAAAACAACCTCAACAGAAAGAATAGCAGCAAAATACTGACCCACTGGGGATCTCTCCAACTACCGAAACACTGTAGTTGTTGTTTAGATATGTAGTGGAAGATATTAGAGTCGCTGCAACAATCTAAAGGGGTTATATGACATGAATTAAAAACATACCGGTAAGCATAATTTACACAATTTTTCCATTGCAAAGCATTGGTCCTTAACATAGAGTCAGTCATGTACCAGGTGTGGACCTAATTATTAGCCATAAATCACAAATTCCTGCAGTGAAGCACATTAAGCATTGCTGAATCAGCTGCTTGTTTCCACTGCATCTATACTTTTTGTTTAGTGCTGCATCATCAGCAGCACCGGAACACAGTGTATAAACACACACACATTCAAATGTTGTGTCACACTATCCTTGTGGGGACATTCCATTGACTTCCATTCCTTTTATTTACATAACCGTGACCCTTGCCTTAACCCTAACCAATATCAACACATACCTAACCCTAAACTTAACCTAAACTCAATTCGTACGCTAGTTCTAACTTTACCCTCACGCCAAGAACAGAACTTCCTCTCAGGGGGACCAGTTGTTGGTCCCCACAAGTACCTATAAGTCCCCAAAATGTAGCATATTCCTGGGAAATTGTCACAAACAGGTAACAAAGACATGCAACTCACACACACACACACACACACACACACACACACACACACACACACACACACACACAGACATAACACGGCATGAGGCTAAAGATTGACTTTATGTCCACTGACTGTGATTAGTTCCACTGGAATGGGCACCGGAAGCCTCGTACTGAGGAACGAGTTCAGCTCCTTCGCTGAAATCAGAAGCACCATCGTCACAGAGCTAACCAGCAGAGTGGGAAGATGAGTTTGAGGCAGGCAGAGGAAAATGTCCTGCAGTGTCTGAAAGTCCCAAAAACACAAAGAGGAAGAAAGGTTGGTAACTAATACAGTAGAGTATCACCTTGGGCTGTTTCATTATTCATTATTATTCACGTTCTGTGATTGAAATAAAAAAAATACAAAAAACAAATTTCAAATGTCCTGCAGCACTCTCTTCTCTTCAGCACTTTTCTTATTATTATAGATTAAAAAAACACCCCACTTTTATCAGAAAATAGGCCAATTTAAATTCAAGTTTAAGAAAAAAAACATTTTAAAATGTAATGTGTTTTCAAACACTCATAGCCCATCTGTGTGATGTTCCATTCAGGTTTTAAATAATGCCTCAGCTCTGAGACTTCTAGCCTGGCAAATTTTTTAACAACATCCTTATAAAAGCAGACTTGGCATATACTTCTGTTTTAGTGCTTTGAGACTTCTGAGCAGCCTTTGATACCATAAATCATACTATTATGATACTGCAACTGGAACATGTACAGTAGGTCTCAAAGGTACATGTACATCCTGCTTTAAATTGCAACCATGCAAGCAGGAATACTTCAGTGTTCATTTAGGGAGGGTTATTCCTATTCTGCATATTGATTCTTCTGCTTTTTGTCTTGAGTATGTTCCTTTTTGGCTCTTTATCTTTAAGAGGCACAATGTTAATTTCTATTATTACACAGCAACGTTCTAGCCAACCTGCAAGGTTTTTTTTAACTACTCTAGGTGAAATCACGTGCAATAATATGGGAGCTAACTTAGATAAACAGGTTAGTGCTGCAGTGTTTTTAAACTATCAGACACCCCACAACTTGTCAAAACTGACCATAAAAAGCAAATCATGAGCTGGTATCCCCAACTGTATGTTTTTACCAATGTGCTTTGTTATATTTTTACACCTTCTTTATTACTTTTCTTTTTTTTTTTTATCTTGTTCTGTGTTTTTTCTTCAGTTTAACTACTAAGCATCATTCAGTATTTTATGGAGGCTTCATCAATAATTTTGACATCCAACACATATACATATTTTGTAACCGAATGAAAACAACATTGCCCTGATTTGTTTTTCTACTAAATCTGCATTCAAACGTTGAAAAGTGAAAGAGCCGGAAAGGACTTTTGAGGCATCACAAGGAGATCTTTTGAGATTAGAAACAAAGTCTGACTTGACAGGACTGTTTTCTGAATGACTGGAACAAACAGAGCAATTAAGCCAGAGTGAGTGGATGATACTCACATAAACCTGGGACAGAGGGCCACTAAACCGTCTCGGTGAAACTCCAAATAAGTACTTGAGCTGCGCCACTACAGCGTGTGCAGCAGCAGCTGATGTGTAAGCTCTCACCAGAGGCTTAGATAGATATGTTCCCACAAATCCAAACTTTATAACACCTAAAAGCACCTACAGGAACACAGTCATTTATGTGGTTAGGTAGCTTCAAAGCAGAATTGGAGACTTTTCTCATATTATCTGGGCTGTTTTACAAACCTGAATAAGTCCTCCAAGAAAGGTAGTAGCGGCTGCCACCTGCACCCTGTAGGAGTCCCTGGCCGCTATGTCTACCTCTGAAGTTAAGTTGGTCCCATTTTTAGACATAAAAATCTCATCTGGAGCAACTCTCTCTATCACGCTGCCCACCATGATGCTGAGGACAGTGAATGTACCTGAAAAAATACATTTAAATTCAAATTATGAGCTAAACAGGTTTATTTGATATATATATATATATATATATATATATATATATATATATATATATATATATATATATATATATATATACAAATCCAAATCCCTTAATAAATAAAAAACAAAATAAGATTCAGAAGACAAAGATTAAGCTTTTAGATGGAAGTTTAGAGCTACAACTTGGATCCTCAACATATGGATTATAAATCAATCATATCTTGTGCAATGTGTTGTTTAATAAATCTATTTTAGCTAAACTTTAAGTAGGAATTTCACAAATTCATCAAAAAGGCTGAAAAGTTTTCCCAAAGTATTGTACTTACCAATGGAAATATGTCGAGATGTTCCAAAAAGTAAGTAAATTAAAGCTGGATAGAGAGATGTGTAGAGCCCAAATACAGGCGGTACAGAAGCAAGTAGTGCATATGCCATACCTGTGCAGGGAACATGCTTTGTTAGTTCTATCCAAAACAACCTGATGAATAAATGTTCATATAGTTGTGTCTAGCTGTGTCGTTCATTCTAGCTAAGATCATTTCACTCATTCTGGATGATTCTCATACCTTGAGGCAGGTGCATTATCCCCACGCTGATGCCTGAGACCAGGTCGGGCATCCCATAGTCCCATACTGAGTACTTTGGCAGCCAGTACAGCACAGGAACGCTGCTCAATACACTTCTCTTAAGTTTCGGAAGCGTGCATCTATGAAAGAGGAAATTTACCTTTTCAAAAAAACATTAACTGCAATTAATTTAAAATAGAGACTTTAACACAAGCTGTTTACCTCAATGACTTTTTCAAATACCCAGTTAGAGGTTTGTTGATCTCTGAGAGTGTTTTTCTCTTTGTTAGCTCTTCCAGTTTCTGCTCATCCAAGACTTCCCTCTCCACTCTGTATGTCTCAGATCCTGGTCTATAATCCATTTGAGTGTCAGATGCACAACCGAGATTTAACAAAATATGCCGAAGGCTGCAAGCTCTTAGCAAAGCTTGATAGAACCCTGGATATGCTGAAAGCACAGCTGTATCTGCTTTTATACTGTATGCAGCACTGTGTAATGGTTAACTGCAGACAGGATGTTATGGGCAGAGTTATTGAAAATAATGAATGATCAGAACAGGTAGAGGATGTCCTAAACAAAAAAAAAAACATCATCTCTTTTGAGTTTAGATGACTTTGTTTTTCCATTCTGGGTATTTTTCCACTCAACAACAAAAATGAAGGCAATGAAACATACCCTACATTAAGCAACCCTTATTGAATAATTAACCTTAAAGAATTTCCTATCCAAAAGTGGGTTCTCCCTGCTACGTCATAAACATGGATCTAAAGACATTTGTTATAGTGATGAGGTTTAAACTTTATTGTTCAAACTTTAAATAAGCAGCATAAAGAAATATGATATACTGAGTTCATGAGAAACTGCTGTCATGAAACCTAAATCTGAGCCGAGAGCAAAGGTTTCTTTGGTGTCTGAGCTGCCTGCAGATGGCAAAGGTGAAGAAACTGGAAGGAGAGTTAGACCAAACAAAGAATGATACAGGGTTAATGAAAGCAATGAATATTCAAACACATTTTATCAAAATTGTTATCTTGACTGTTTCAGAATATGAACTTTTCTATGTAATTCAAACCCCTTTGACCCACTTACTGGCAGCAACAACGTTGTCTATTTTTGGGGCGACAGCTCAGAGGGCAGCAGCCCCGTGGGGGGGGTTAAATACCTACCCATTGAGTTTGCTCAGATTTCTCTGAGCCCTCTGACTTGTGCATTTGGTAACATCAACAACATGTGTGGCCTGAAAAAAACGGACATCTCCTGGCTTTCGTAGACCAAAAGGAAAACGGTGAGTTATGGAAGGCAGAGAACTTTGGTAAGAATTGGTATATCTGAACAAGTTGGACCACAATGTTCTCGTTCTCGTTAACTTATTTCACAATGTACAAAGTTTAGCTGGACGGAATTATTAAAATAAAGAATCTTGATTGTCGTTTCAACTGTTTTAGTATTTTTTGGTGTATATATATATATATATATATATATATATATATATATATATATATATATATATATATATATATATATATATATATATATAGATAGATAGATAGATATATATTTGTCAGAATTTATTATAACTTTGTGTTACGAAAACAGATTTGATCTTGACAAGGCAGTGAAAACCTGTTTTCTCTAAGCTATCTCCTGATTGAGCAATGATACAACTAGTGTATTAAAGTTAGCAGGGCAAGTTTATGTATATAGGACATTTCATTAGCAAGTGGATATAAAGCACTGTATGAACGTAACATAAGAAAACACAGAGGAATGGAAAGTTAATGTTCCAGAATAGCAATCCAATCACAGACATGCAGATTCTCTTTTTCACTATTTAGCAAAGAAATGTATTCTTTTTTTCTAATGTATATATTTTTTTACCTTTGCAGACTAGGAAACATTGTCCAAGGCTTTTCAAGCAAAACACAGATTAGTGATATACGTATTTCTATGAAACTTGTATAGTATTGCAAGATGACTATCTTTTTTTTTAAAATCAAAATGGTGTGAAAATATTACTTATTTGTGCAACTGGGTAATTACTTGATTTGCAAGCAACATTTCACACTGCATGTTTTAAGGGTAGACCAAAATATTGCTCGATTATGTTTTTGGATTTGTATTTAGGATTTTCTTTACCAAAGTCTGTTGTAAATTCCTGTTACATTAGAGGCACATGCAGCAAAGTGCACCAATAAACCACCTGTAAACAGATTAGATTAGAGAACAAACACAGTGGTTTGGCATCCCTCACTCTTTTAAAAATAATAACTTTTTTTTTCTTACAAGGTTTCTATTTGGTGAATGTTGCTCAAAATGTCAGTGTGACATTTTACCACTTGAAAACAAGTTGAATTTCTTTTAAATCTCTTTCCACGTCTTTAACAGGCAGAGAGCACCATACACATAGAAGATAGGGAAAAGGTGCAAAGGTTTTGGTGTACATTAAGCACATTTATGATTCTTGTGAAGATTCATATGAGGGAATTAATCTTTGCTGTTTTTTGTTTTTGGCTTTCAGGAACAACCTTATCACTGGTTCTTGTTGTATAAAGCTTTTCTTCAAAATATTCAGCTTACCGATTTAGGAGGAAATGGATCTTACTGCCAAACATGGGCAGGTGCTCCTTGAACAGCTGAGGAAGATGAGAGAGGTTGAGCATCTGACGGATGTAGTGCTGGTTGCTGAGGGCATCAGCTTCCCCTGCCACAGAGTTCTTCTGTCCGCCTTCAGCCCATACTTCCGTGTAATGTTCACATGTGGTTTGCGTGAGTGCAGTAACAGAGAAATATTCCTACGTGACACCCCTGCAGACAGCCTGGCCCTGCTCCTGAACTACATGTACACTTCAGAACTTCCTCTTACTAATGACAATGTGCAAGGTGTATCAATTGCAGCTTTTCTCCTGCAGATGGATGATGTTTTTGCACGTTGTCGGCAGCATATGACAGAGAACATGGACTCTTCCAACTGTCTTGGCGTGTATTACTTTGCCCGTGACCTTGGTGCAGAGGAGCTGGCTGATCATGCTCAGCGCTTCTTGAGACAAAACTTTGTCCAAGTCTGCCGGAGTGAGGAAATTCTGGAGCTGGAGGCCCACCAGCTTGGAAAGCTTCTAAGCTGTGATGATCTCAATGTGACAAGAGAAGAAACCATCTTAGATGTTGTTCTTCACTGGGTCAAACACAACCCTCTGATGGATGGGGAGGTCCGTATTCGACATCTACCAGAGCTCCTGAGAAAGGTCCGTCTCCCGCTGATAAATCCTGACTACTTAAGAGAGGCAATGAAGAGGAACACAGCCCTCTTGGCTGATGCGGAATGTCTGGAAATGATGAATCAAGCTCTGGAGGCGGTGATCATGCATCCTTCAGCTGCACCACGTAAACTCAAGCTGAGGTACGGAATGGAAACTACAGATCTGCTGCTCTGTGTTGGTAATGATGGCGGAGGGATCAGGTCAAGGTACGCCAACTACACGGAGCGCAGCTTTTGTTTTGCACCGGCCACGGGCCGAGCCTACTACATCACCTCCCCTCGCTATGGAGATGCTCTGGGATATGTGTGCGCAGGAGTTGTGACTGAAAGAAACGACATCATTGTAGCAGGAGAGGCAAGTGCACGGAGAATGGCCCGACAGAAAGATGTGAACGTTGAGATCTACAGGTAAAAATAGGCTGACACTTTGTCCAGCAGAACACTTATTTGTAGTGTAATAACTAATTATGATCTGACCTGGTTTGCAGGTATAAAGTGGAAGCCCAGGGTAGCTGGGAACACTTAACATCAGCAGAGTATAGGGACTCCTACGCCCTGGGGTCTATAGGAGACACTCTATACCTCTTGGGGGGACAGATGAAGCTGAAGAACCAGTTTCTCATCACAAATTGTGTGGAGCGTTGGTCTTTGCAGGGAGGACCTTGGCGGAGTGCAGCACCTCTGCCTTTGCCTTTGGCCTATCACTGTGTGGTCACAGTAAAAGACTGCCTTTATGTATTGGGTGGTCGCACCCCACAGGTATTATTAAAATTTTTTTTTGGTCATGCAAAACTGAAAGCATGACTTTGTTGACAGCAAGTAACTGTCTTAAACTGTTCTGCTTTGTCATTCTCTGAACCCAATACAACATTCCAGTCGTATCGCATGGACGATGAGCCGGACCGTCTCAGTAACCGCCTCCTGGAATACAATCCAAACACGAACAAATGGACAGAGCTTGCTCCAATGAAATACTCCAAGTACCGCTGCAGTGCTTTGGTGCTGAATGGGGAAATTTTTGTTATGGGTAGGTAGATTTTTGTCTTACTTAGTCTTACTATTGTTCATATCTTTCTAATATACCTCTTGAAGCTTTTCATAATTTCCCACTCTACAAATGCAAATTCTATTGGAGTTTTATGTGGCAGACACTTGAAACATGTGGCAGGCAACTAACACTTGTTTAAAAAAATTAAAAATGCCAAAGACGGAGACTGCAATGTTATCAATACTTGTTTGAAGAACTTTACCTCCTTTAAAATACAGTTTTACAAGATGGCCGAGTCTTAACAATCATAGACAGGTTTCAGGTATTACAGGAGACAATCCCCCCCTTAACGGTATTTTTTTGGTTTTTTTTTTTTCCCTTAGAATCATAGACAGGTTAAGATATTACAGGCTAACAATGGAACTAAACGACCCATTCATCGGTTACCATTTGCATGTTTCCAAGCGATACAAGGCTTTGTCTATATAAGACTCAAACTCACTGCGGATCCAGACATTTGAATTGAGAAAGCTTCCTGGAGAGGTGGCGAAACGTCTTCAAATCTTCAAAACCAAGTCCAGTGGATATTTTTTGAATTTTTACGGTATGACTATGACCTGGATGACTGAGAACCTTCATCAGCAAAAAGGGAGGTTATTAACACACATGTAGATTAAAGTAATCAGACTACAATAAAAAAGCAAATACACCCAATCACAAAATCAAAATCTGCCCGTATAACAAAATTGTTAATTGTTACTTGGGAACCCTTGCTTTGGGCTGTCTGATTCTCTTTCCATGTGGAGGAGCTTTAGTTTGGCATGAAGTTGGTCCTTAATTTAATAGGTAAAAGCATGGAGTATTGTTTAAAAATCTTCTGCTTTCAAGTTCTCCAAATCCTAAACTTTTAATTGGTCTTTGTGATTTTTTGTTCTTTTTATGTTCTCTAACAAATCTCTGAGGAACTCACAAAACAGATGCTTCCATACAAGGATTAGATGACACATTGGTGAACTCTATCTTCAGTCCTCTGAAGGCAGATGATCAGACTGACATTTATGTTAATATACAAGAATAGAGAAGGCTGAATAAAAAAATGCCAAAATGTCTACTATTTTATAATTTGTATTTCTAAAAAAAATTGTGAAAACTATGTAATTTTCTCCCCATAACACACATAGCACTGTTGCTAACTTATGAAGTCAGATTCTTCTAAACAAGAAAAGATGTGCAAACAACCAGGCGGCATAAACACTTTTGCAAGGCTCTGTGTATTTGATGCACCCTTGTTTATAGTTGGTATCAAAGAATTAAACATGCATTTTATATCTTAATTTCCTAATGTTCTTGTTTGGACTTAGGCCTAATCAGTCATTCATACATAAAAATCCTCCAGGGCTTACAGGATGAGACAGTTTTAAAACTGAAAACTCACCAGAGAACCATGCAAGTCCCTCACATTGCCTATTGAATTACAATAGCAATGATTTGGTTATTGGCACTTACATGTTTTGCAGGAGGGATAGGATGTGAGGGAATGGACCGTGGACAGTCACGTCATTGTCTGAGTGCTGTGGAGATCTACAACCCAGATGGAGATTACTGGAGGGAGGGACCACCTCTCCCATGTCCCCAGCTCTCACTTCGTACTAATGCCTCTAATGCAGGGGTCGTGGGAGGGAAGATTTATGTCTGTGGATATTACAAAGGAGCAGGTACAAGCAGAAAATCTACACTCAAATTTGCAAAGTTGATTCAAGCTGCTATCAGATTTCTCTCCGTGTCTTATTCCATCTCAGATCGTCATGATGACATAACTAAGGACATTTTGGAGCTTGATCCATGGGAAAACCGTTGGACAGTGGTGACCCGGCACGCAGTGATGCATGACAACTACGATGTCTGCTTGGTCGCAAGTCTCAACCCAAGGGGACTAATATCCCCACCCTCTGACTTAATGAATCTGTGATCATCAGCTGTCAGTCAGACCAGTTTGGGTGAGGAAAGTGAAACATTAATGCACTTATTGACCGGTTAATGTCTTCTTATCAGGCAGAAAATGTCTTGCGTTCTTCCTGGAGGTATGTACTTAATGGAGTCAATGCACTTTTGTAGGCAGAAACTTCATTTCTGAATACTGTTGTGTGGGTGTGTTGCACCTGCAGAGATTATTTCCTGAATATTGCCTAGTTTATATTAGACCAGCCTGCTTTTGGAAATATAAAAGTGATTCCATTTGCATGCATCATTAATAATAATGACATTGATTTATTAGTTATCATATAAGACAAACTTGGATTGAAAATTCTCCAGATTAAATGCCCTTACGTCTTTAATGACTAAGAAAAGAAAAGAAATCTTGTAATATTTTAGAAATCAATAATTTTACATTAAAGGTATTGATTTTTTTTTATCTACTGTGCTTGCTGAATTATTTTGGAAGGAAATAAATATGCACTTTATTTGGAGGATGGGTGGTCTGATGTGATTACACAGTCTTATACACACAGTTTTATAACTTCATTATTAGAATCGTGCGAGTATGCATTTTTGTTAGGATTCCTGCAATAGTAAATAGTGAATAAAGTTTGGTAAAATTATTACAGTATTTTCCAAACTTAGACAGACATGGAAAGAGTTTCAACAGAAATCCATACTTTTTTTTGATAAGATGCTTATTGTTAAATACTCTTTCCTACATGTTTTTTTTTTGTAAGTTTACCTCATTTATATAAAAGGGACAGCAAAAAACACTTCTGATTCTGAAACCAAAAAGTAAACAAGGGTCCCTTCTTGTTAAGTAATTACAACATTAGAGCCAGCCCTATTAGCAAATCAAAAGACTTCAACTTCATTCGCTTATTAGTTTATTTTTACTCTCAAACTGGACATATAATGGAACTCTATGGTGCAACAGTGCAAAACTTAACACAATTATAATAATATAAACAATCTTTAGAAAGACAAAACAGCTTAAATAAGCATGCCAAACAGTGCAAGGGTAAGTCTGCACTCTTTTTCCACATTTCTTCTACTAAGAAATATATTCTAAAGCTATCATTTTGTTAAGAAAAACACATCTAACACATCTTCAGGAAAAGTAATCAAAGTTGTTTTATGTGAACAGGTTTGTCTCTTACCTATAAGAACAAGAGTAAAAGTGCTTTTACTTTTTTTTTCTCTAAAAGTCAACATCAGGTTCAAACAACTGCCAGATTTCTCCTTGTTCTACCGGGCTCATCTTTGAATAGCCAGACAATCGCTGCAGGATGGATTCGGTGGCAGCACTCCACTCAGAGATGTTGCTGTCCTGGGACCAGCTGCTCAGCATGTTGACGAAATATCCTGCGCCCGTGTTGGATGTACTTCCCCTCTTCACGGACGTTGAACTACCTGAGCTGAGGTTCTGTTCGATGGCCTGGATGTTCTGATCGCGGGGCTGGAGAAGGGATCCTGATATTTTCTGTTGCTTTTTACCCTGATTCACAGGTTGAGTGTTTTCATCTGGGACTGACTGATTACCTCTCCTGGAGAGCACTAGTGGTCTCTTTTTGCGCTTCTGACTCCTCCGACTGAGTCTTTTCCAACCAATGCTGTAATCCTTAGAGGACGTTTCAGCTTGACAGTTAAGGTTATTAGGTGCTTTTGGAGCCTCTGTAACCTTGGTTTGACTGTTCAGCAGATTATCATGCATGGATGGCTCCAGCACTGGGGATGTTTGAGCGGCACTATCTATGGCCACACTGGGTTTAGCAGATGATTTTGAGACAAGAGTGTTGAGCAGCTCTCCGAGACTCTCCAAACTATTCTTTAAGCTTTTCAGTTGTGCTTCAAGTTGTGCTGTGGCTTCCCCATTCTAAAATAATAGAAAAAAACATATATACTCATTGCTTATCAAACAATGATCTGTTTCTACCTTTGTCAAGAAGTATAGAAATCCATAAACTGCAAACCTTCTGCAGTTTGTCCTCCAGCTCTTTCATTACTCCCATTTGAGAGCTTAATTTGTCAACCACAATCTCAAACATCTGCGAACTGTTCGTCTGAAGGCTCTCAAAACTGTTCTTCACTAAGATGAGAGTAAAACAGACAACGTAACTGAGGTCAGTTAAATTTTTTTATAAATATAATCAGCAACTTTTCATATAAGTAACAAAGCTTTAAACCAACTCAAATGGATTTTTATTTCCTTGAAGGAAGATAAACTTTAGTAACCTTGTTAAATAGTATTAACCAGCAGTTATCTGTGCTTTATCAAGGTCTTCAAATGTTTTATTTATATTTATATATATATATATATATATATATATAGTAAAGCAAACAAATGAAAAAAAAAAATTCAGAATTGTCAAGTAAAAAAATGTATCTAAAATAAGTTGATCAGTTTATGAAAGTCCAGGCAGAGGGTCCGAGAGATGCATCATCCCCCAGTCAATCACACTGTATGCTAGAATTTCAGTAAAAAGTTCTCGGTCAATCAGTTTGTCCTCTAAAACTTTATTTTCTATCTATTATTATTTGTTAAATAATAGGTTCCATCACATTCTTGGCACAATTCAGGTATAAATATAAATGCTCACACTTTTAAATGTGGAAACAAACAAGATGGATGACGTTTCAACAAGGATATCTATTCAGGTAATACAAATACTTGTAATAATCCTAGACTTAAGACATAGCTTAGATGACTTTTTGATGATGAAATTTTGTTTTGTACAGCTTTCCTGACATTTCCATTCCCTGAATTGCAGCAATGATCAAATGTTAACAGTGTGGGAGGAAAAAAAACATGGTAACATTTATTTCCTTTAAAGTGATATCATTTTAAACAAGTTCTCTGTATTTTCAAACATTATTGGATTCCTATGTTTTTCATAGACTAAACTCAATAAATGAGTCTAGTTATGACTATGTGGCGGGGTGTTAGTGACAAAGTGCCTAAATATATCCATTGATAAGTTTTCTTTTATATGCATGGAAAGGTCATGATCAGTCCTTTTGGTTATGAATTTGACTAATGTCTGATTAAATAATAGGTAAGCGATAAGTGGTATTAACAAATATAAACCAACTGATCTGAAAATGACCAGATGCTGCATTAAAAACTAGTGACAAAATAAAACAAAACAAAAAAAAACTTTGGAGGACGTTAGAAAGTATGTAAAATAATGATTAAGACCATCTTTGAATATCATAAGAAAGCTTATCTCCTTTTTAAGAAAATTTCATAGAAATAAGGGTTTTCTTGGGAATTTTGTATTGTATGTATAAACTGTGATAATTGGGCAAACAGCACCACCTACTGGAAAATATGAATGCTTGCACATTGTTTTTTAGCATTCCACTTTTATATTCTATTTTGTATTGAAGCAGTGACAGTGCTGGAGATACAGAACTCAGCCTAAAAAGAAGCAGCCATTTATCAACAGTCACACCGAGCTAAACTGAAAGTCAAATTAAAAAAGATGGGAATGTTTAACATTTAGGAAAGGTTGCTTGGTTGCAGCCATGTGGTCATTTTTCCATCACATAAATCCAGCCCAGAAAGGCCAAAAGAAGTAAGAAAGTGGCAGAAAACTCACGTAATGATGCAAAACTGTCACATTTTTCAAAGATTGTTTGGCACACAGTGGTGTTTTTCTCAACACCAGACAGCAGTTGTTGAATCTGAAAAAGATAAAAGGTGTTAAACAGCTGGAGGATAGAAGCTATGTGATGGACATTGAATGGTGGTCTGTGTGCACTTACGTTAATGAGCGTTTCCCGTACATGTTGGGATTCTTTAGCAAATTGCTCACTGTTAAAAGGAAAAAAAAACAATAAATACATTCTAAAAACTGTTCTCTTATCAAAAATATTTTATTTAACTTTATGGCTTAGAGATTCACCTGTCATTTTTTTCTTTTGCCTTTTTCATGTCCTCTTCATACTTGTAGAGTAAACCTGAGGTTATCATTTTGTCCTTCAAATCCCCCAAAAGAAGAGGCTTAGAGGTATATCTGCTTAGAATATCTGCTGGGTCACATCCCTAAAAAAAAAAAAAAACAAGAGTTCACCCATTATATAACTCAATCTTAAGGCTGCTACTAAACGGAAAGTTTAAGAGAAGTGGGCTGCCATTTGGCTAGCGTTTGACTGGGAAGGGCCATTTTAAATTGCTTTCTTAATTAAGCATCATGTTTTATTAGCTGTATGGGGAAAATGGTTTTAGTAAACAAAAACTAGGGCTTGGAAACATTAATCTGTTTACAATAATCTATATATTTTATATAGACCTATTAAAATGAAATATTTAAAGGAAACTACCAACAACATCTACTAACAAACAGGATTAAAGGAAAAGTCCAATCAGCAAGGAATAATGAATGGATCATAATCTATACCTCAAACTAATATGTTTGTGGTGATTTAATTAATTTAAGCTTTAAACAGTAAAACAATAAAAAAAAAAGTGATTTTTGTCTCGATGACTGAAACCGAGAGCGGCCATTTTTGCCCGCATATAGTAACACCTCACTCTTGACATCTTCCGGCAGTGACATCACGGTGCGGTAAGCCTAGCGCCATTCTCCCTGCTTTACAAGCAAAATCAGTGGGAACTACTAGACACATCTGCAATCAACAATTATTTAAGATTTCGAGAGGACTTCACCATTGAAATTTGCCAAGAGCTATAGTTAAACCGACAATGCCCACGTGCATGGCGGTTGGATGTTGTAATACATCAGGTAAAAGTGAAAAAAAGTTAACAACTGATTGTTATTCCACCTTTCCGAATTTATGATCCTCCACGGACGCGTTTGTCATCAGATTGCCAACTTAAAGAGGGAGGATTTGCCATCGAGCTTCTGGCCAGAGAAAAAAATGCGTAATATGTCGCCAACATTTCGAAGAAGAATGTTTTCAAGATGACTTGGATAATACAACACCAGATACAGCATAGGAACTTGCTCAACAGCCGATACGGCACCGTGACATCACAAACCGGTAATTAGCAGTAGTGTTCTTTTGTCAAACTTGGATGTCTCCAGCAAAACACATTCAAATGAAATTATTCTTAATTAAAAACTCACTATTTATTGAACATTGTGAAATAATTTAATATTTAAAGTTCTCTCAGAAGTTTGAATTCTGAATATGAGCTGACTTTTCCTTTAAACAAATGAACTTTTCTATTGAAATATATTGAAAATATCTGTGCATGAGTGAGTCACTCACATCCTGTGAACTTTGCTGGGAGTTTTTGGATGACAGGCTCGTGTCCTGAGACATCCCCTGGGACTGCTCATGCCAAAACTGGGAGCCAAAGAACACCTGGGAATCTGTCAAACCTGAGTTTTCACTGTCTGCCACATTTCTGCCCATTAGTTAGTCACCATCATGTAGTTTGTTGAGGGAAAAACAAACAACCATTACAGTAATAAATAAATAGAACCTGTCATTAAATAGAAACTTTAACCCAAATTATCAGCTTATTAACTATCAACTGTGGTTGACAAGAAACAATATGAAAATGGCTAACCACCTGGGTCCAGTTGGTATGTTCAACATTTCCTTTATGTTCTTCATATAACTCATTGTGTTTCCAGCACAAAGGAAGCTAGCTTTACTTTAGGCAAGCTAACTTGCTATGCTACTTCGTTCAAGAAGGCTAAACAAAAAGATGCAACAAGTTACAAAAAAGTCATCCACATATATGTGTGAAATCTAAAATCCAAAGTGTGGATGAAAAACCTGAAGATATTATTTCCCTGAATCAACTCACAGGTGCCTAGCAATATAAAAAACCTTTTAAGCTATTAGCTATTAGCCTTTTCAAATGTCCCGCCATTTACATTCGAAGCTGCGTTCAAGGGCCGTGGAAAAAAGGGTATCTATCGAAAGGATAATCCTACTATTTATGCGGATGTAGCTGGATAAGGAGCTAAAATTCACAGAAACAGATCTAAGACGGGCTCTGTAGTAATGCTATTTGTTTTCTGTTCCCTTCATGTTCATATTTGCGATTTAGAATTAAAAAGCTTGTTTAATATGGTACAATGAGACATATCTGCAGCTCATTATATGGTCTGTTGATATAATAATAACAACAATAAATCAAGCAATCTTAACCAAAACTTTCAGTATATTTGCACATGTCCCCTTTACTTTAATAGCTAATCATTCATTTCCAGTGATGACAGTGGTACATAAACCCTCCGGTGTAATTCACCGCTCCGCAGAGTCAGCGGGGTCTAGCAAACGGTTGATCAGACAGAGGGACTCTGATGTCGGCTAGCGTCTCTCTGCTGCTCCGTCCTCCCACACGCGGTGGTGCATTTAGGGACCGTCAACAAATCTTTGAACCAGCACTCTGGAGAAACAAAAATCAATAAAGACCTTTTCTTATGACCAGCTAAGACGAAACTAATATAAAATCATGCCAATAGATAACATATGTAAGATACACTTAGTTATATGTGATTTTAAGCTATTTTTAAGATATTCTTAAAGACAAAAGTTGGGACTTTTCTTCAATATCTTCCAGGTCATGTGACCTACTGACTCAAATTCTTGGTGAAATTGTTTTACAACATTGGCCTGATGGGATACATAATTCACCGCAGTGTGTAATTCACTCTAAATAAATTGTTTTATTTCTAGTTTGTGCATTTCTACAATTCGGTGTATGTATTGTTTAGTCATGCATACTTACATTTCTGTCTGTTAAAGGTAGAATTTTTCTTCTTTAAAATTATATCAACAACGTACAGATGAAAAGCCTGGTAGCAAGAGTGGCACACATTTATTTTGTTTAGCATTCTAATTTTTTAAAAGACAAATTAATGAAAGTGAATCCAATGACAACAGTCAAAGTATTGGGGAAAAAAACTACACAAAAGTTGTAAATGGTGTTATGGTTAAAATGAGCATGCCTATGTTTAAACATAAATAGATCTAAAATGAACAGAAAAATAACAAAACTGCGCAACTGCAAAAACAAGGGTGTTGATGCAGAATTTATTTTTATTGTTCAATAACAATATACCTTACCTCACAGAAGAACAAGGAATAGTGAATAGGTAATACAAAAGAGAGAAACATAATCAAGGTTTATGACTGAAGGACAAGCATATGAATGTGAGGCAAATAAAAGGCAATGGAGCATTTTTTTTAACCAGAAGAAAAGTAGATATAATTAACCATATGCATATACATATTTCAAACCCATCAAATGGGAGTATTAAGATTTAAAATGGTTACGAAAGATATCAAAAGAAGAGAAACCGCAAAAAACCAACATCAGTTATGTCAGACATTGGGTTATCAAGATCATCAACATATTATGGTTCATGGTAGCATTGATTTTAAGTATTTCTTAAGTCTCTCCAGAGTGAATTTGAAAAAGGGCATAAGCGCAAAAGATGGATAAGGGATTCTCCTGGGCATACATAAAAGTGTTAGAAAATACCCTTTAATAGAATTTATTAATACCTAAATATCCCCAATGAAATCATTTAACAATTTTGTTTTTTTAAAGTAGACACAAGAACACTATTATAAAACTTCCTATCTGTTAGATTGTCTCTAAATTTGAAGTTTGGATAAGGATAGACTTTTCGCAAGAAGGCAAAAAGTGTTGTTTTCTGCAATAAACATGTAAAAGAAGGTCCTATAGTGAGACATGATCACTACTGAGCATTATTTATTTTTTTTCATTTCATTCATGGTTTTTACACTATTATAATGAATACATTATGATTTTATCATTAAACAACACATGAAAAGTAATGGAAAAATATAAACATGTAACATCTGCCCCTGTCTGTCTAAATATTCCCATGAGGCACCAACAGGGTAAAAACAAAAGTGCATCAAATCAAAAACATAGAATAAAATAAAATTATAAAATAAAATTATAAATATCAATTCCTCCCATCCTCCATTGCATAAAAGCTAATTTTAGATTTTTAAAATATTTTCCTAAACAGAAAAATAGTTTAGTATTCCATAATTTAACACCTGCCACAGATATACACATGTTTTAATGTAACCTGAATAAACCTGGGTTTAAAGTCCAATCATCCATTTTGAATAGGTTTTGTAAGTTTGCTGGTAAACGTCTATTTTCTGCTTTACGCATTATTATCAAAGTCTGAAGCTAAATATATATATATATATATATATATATATATATATATATATATATATATATATATATACATTACAATTGTGTAGGTTCTCTATACTTTATATATTATTCTTATGGCTTTTTTCTATTATAGATATGAAGGTAATTTATAAGTATTGCCCCACACAATCAAACCATACATAATATATGCCAAGATCAGCACAAAACAGAATTATAAATGTATTAGCATCCAAATTGTGCTTTTCCTTATTAAAAATAAAAGTGTTTTGCTACCTTAGATTTAAGTTATGCAATGTGATTTTTCCATGTTAATGTATCATTCAATAGGACACCAGTAATCTCACTTCATGCACTCATTCAATATTCACCCCATCAATACAAAACACAATTTTCTTCTGTGTTCTAATCGCAAAAACTATAAAGTTATATTTTTATTAGTTATTATAATAAACACATCTTTTAAGTGTATTAATTTCCTTTATAAGGCTTTCTGTCTTCTTTTTTTTAAATAATTTCAGCCTTTACACAAAGCATATAATGTAGAAGAGGATTAGGGGCACTGAAATGTTTTTTAAAAAGTTAACTGATTTTTAAATATTATTTCAGTTTGATATGGGAAAAAAGTAAGAATTCTGACTTTAATCTGAGAATTCTGACAGCTAACAAATGTGTCAGCATCAAGCTGTAGCCATGTCTGTTTTAGAGACTAGATCTCTTGTTTTAATGACCCTCTGCTCCTCAAATAATGAAATAGCATCACCAGCGACCCCTCGGACACCTAAAAAGTTGCCTAATTGCGTCATTTTTCACCGATGTGTTACTGGCCCTTTGTCAGTGAAGCTGAGTGCTCCCACATCTCTTCTTTCATGGTGCCCATTTACATTAAGATCAAACATTCTGAGATTAAAGTCAGAATTCTAACTTTTTTCTCATATTATGCTGAAATAATAATAATAATAAAAAATCAGTTAACTTTTTTTGTGTTTTCAGTGGCCCTAATCCTCTTCCATAAATGTTGCGCATTAGACACACAATCTCAATATTGTAAGTCAGTGGTGGAACCATAATGCAATGGGATTGGCTCTTTATAACAAAGGCATGGGGGCTACTCATTTCTATTTATTAGAAGAATTCAACTAAAACAGGAAATTGCTGAAAGCTGTTTTAGTAAAATGTGAATTTTAAACTTCAGCAGCTCTGCAAACACACAGCTCAAATTATAATAGACGCATTTTAGATAGTCATATTTATATTAATTTAATATCATCAGCGTGCACATTTAAGTATATCCGTACACTTTTTCGATTTTTGTTTTGTTTTGGAAACAAAGATAAAGTAAAATAGGAGCGTCAAACGTTGAATCATATAGCAGTGCAGTAGAAGGTGGCCCTCACGTGTGGATTTTATTTTTGAAAACCGTTTCCGGAAGTGACTGATGCACAGTAGAAGTAGGCAGTCGTGTGTGGATTTTATTTTGAAAACCTTTTTCGGAAGTAACTGATGCATTTGTTTTTTCAAAGCTGGGGTCCTCCGAGTCATAAGATTATCTGTCTTGAGAGCGTTTGAGGAGAAGAGGCGTGTGTCCATGTCAAATCCACTCACGAACACCGGTGCCTGTGTGGTAAGGGCTCTGCTGCAGACCAGACCAGCAGGTTTTTAACCGGTACAGGTGAGTTTAGGTCAGGCTGAAGCCTGCAGTCCTGCTCATCAGGGAACTTTCCTTTCGTTTTGCAGCGCTGATAAACAGCAGAACCTGTAGCCGTGATTTAACCAGATCAGGTGAAGCAGATTTATTTCCACTTTCTAATGTGTCTGTGTATCGCTGGTTTTAACAACAGATTTCTGTTTGCTCGCAATTCGAGGCTATTGCTTCATTCAATGACAGGTGCTAGCTAACAGCTGATGGATCAGTCCGCAGACCTGCTGCTCCTCTGTTTACAACCTGGCTTCATCCGCCAGAGATGCAGAGAAATGTTTAAAAAGCAGTTTGTTAGCTTATTTTATCTCTAAGCCGTCTAACATATTTTCTTTCGATAATATTTGATTGTTTAAACGCTCTTAAGTAATACATTATTTTAAAAGACGAGACGTTGGCAGCTACAACATGCCCTATTTTTTTTTATTAACATTTTAGTTAGCCTCAATCTAGCAGAGATTAAAGCATCTTTGTTAAAGAAATAATAGAAAGTTTTGCTGATTTAAACAAAAAAACCCAAATTTATTTAACTAAAAGAGTGATATATGTGCTAATAAAAATGTATGGCCTTTTTACAATTGGTGTGAGGCTGTTTATTAAAATGGCCAAATCTTCTGTAGATGGGCTCAGCCAGGGGCGGATCTAGATGGGGGGCCAGGGGTGGCCATGGCCACCCTTAGTCAATCATTGGCCACCCCTACCATTTATTTCCCTCTAATACAGATGGTGGCAGAGTAATAATCTCAAGTGGAATATTGAAAACATTTAAATTTTTCATGTATTAACAATAACTTGACAACAAGAACACTGTGGTTAATTATGCACATGAATATTATAACATTAAAAATGATAAGTACAGAATTCAAGCAGAAATAGATTTTGTGTTTTATGTGGTAAAGAGAAAATTATGTGTCTCTGCAAGTCATCTAGGAGTCTTCAGTGAAATAGATAAATAACAATTTTAATAAAAACGTATTAAGTAATCAATTTATGTAGATATTAGTACTTGTCAATATCAATTTTTTGCAAAATGATTATTGATAAAAGTAGGTAAGTAATGACAATGGAGAAGACGTTTGCCCAAAACTCAAACCTGAAAGAATTTTATCCACTATACCTTTTATTTAGAAAGCACAGATGTTTGAGTATATTCATCTATTTGTTAGCGAAGGCTGTGGGAAAGTATAGTTTGTCTTTTTTTAGAAAATATGGATGTTTTGCCTGTTAATTTTCCTGTTGGAACAGTAGATTGACCATGAGGTTTTGGTGCCTATCTACTTTTGGCCACCCCTCAGTGTACATTGGTTATTGCCTGGCCACCCTTGTAAAAAATTTCTGGCTATGCCTCTGGGCTCAGCAGACCGGATTGACCGATTCGTCAAGCACAGAAAGATGTGACTTCTTTTTCTTGCTTATTTAAACGATTAAAAACTTACATTTCCAGCATTTCAGCATTTTTTTTGTATTTTTTTACCCCGCGTTAGTTTAAATGTTCCCTGCTGCTGCTCGATTGCAGAACCCGATCCACACTTAATTTAACTTCATTTTTTAATTCTTTTTACTAAATAATAAGCGTATTGAACTGGGACCTAATTTAATACCAAAAACATGTAAATGTGAGAGGGTAGGACAAAAAGAAACAATCTTCCAAACCATGATTGTCAATTGAAAAGTTTAAAAATTGCAGGTAAAAAAATTTACCCATCAAGTTTTATGGCAGACGGAAGCATATAATCCTCTAAAATCTACAGATAGATTACAGGTGCTGTTTGCTGTTTATTTTATTTTATTTTTGACCTTTACTTGGTTGTGTGATATATACTTAATGTGAAGTTTGATAACTTACTGCATTGGTGGTTTTAATTCCTCTGCAGCTCCTGTAGTTTTTGTGCACATCTGCATCTAAAGATATTGGAGATAAACAAAACAAGCTGTTACAGGCTAACACTTTTAAACACCACTGGAGGAGTAAACGGCAGCCCTTTTTCTGTAGTTTTTCCAGGATAGGACACAAAAAGCAAGAAACCTCAAAGTAAGCATTAGTGTTGTGTCACAAAGCAAGATGTGTCGTGCTTTGTGACATAAGCTGCACTTCTATTACAAATGTGTACAGAAAACTATGTTGATATTATGCTAATTTCCATTAAATAAGAAATGCAATAAAACATTTGACATGAATATGTTTGTTCACATGATTACTTAAAACACTTAGATGAGATATATGTCCATTTTTTCAGCCATGGCAGTAGTGGTTAACACGCTTGTTGCAGACTAAATGTAAAAAAAAAACTCTCCTCATGAATCCAAATGTGCTGCACCATCATCCTCCAACTACCTCTGGTCTTCTTATTCATGTAAGGTCCAGTTTTAGATCATGTGACTGGTGTGATGGGAGAAAAAGTGTTTTTATTGCAGTTTTGCAGAATATAATAATTGCATATGAATGGAAAACAAAACAGCCCATCAAAGGCAACAAACATTTTATTGAGTTTTTGTTCTACATTGCAGTGTTTCCATTTAGTGGATTTAATTTTGTAAAAACATAATTCAGAATTTGATGTTCAATGTTAACACTGCTACTGATGATTGTCGAAATAAAATATGTTTCACTCCCAAGGGTTCAAGTATGGGCTTGTCATTCCTTTTGGTCTTGGCTGCCTCTGTTATCCTGATCAGACCGGAAACCCCTGTAACAAAGGTAAAGAGTTAATGATACTAACCTGCTGTCACTGCATGCAGTTTAGGTTTTACAGCTTCATTATTTGATGCCTTGTCTTCTGCTTAAAGGCCCTACATCAGAACTCACTGGAGTGCTGCGGAGAGAAACAGAGAGGGAACAATTCATGCTCAAATGACACTCACTGTGAACCAGGTAGTGGGTCGTTTTCATTTAAAGCAGTTATCCTCCATTTATTTCACCACAACCAGCATGTTTAGTGTTTACTATGTTTTTATTCAGTGCTCAATGTAATAAAATGTGCTTTTAACACAGCTCATGCTCTGTAAGCTTTGTAAGTCTTGCTCCAGATATTTCAGTTAGTTCCATTAGCTTTTAGGTTTTGAATTAGAATAGGCCATCCTAACACATAAATAGGCTTTGATCTCAACCATTCGGTTGTAGCTAAGGTATTTAAGGTTGCTGTCCTGCTAATAGAGGATTCCTCTCTTCATTCTTAAATCTTTCACAGTCTATTACCATTTTTATTCAAAATATTGAATTATTGAATTTCCCTCTAATCTTTCCATTAAATATGATCTTTTTCTCCATGCCCCCCCCCAAAAAAAAGCTTTCTTGCAGCATGATGCTGCCACACCCGTGTCTCGGTATTTGGATGGTGTGCATAGGTTGATGCATTTAGAATGCTATGCTGTACTTTATCAGATAACAGTACTAAATGTGGGTAAAGTGCAGCAGCGTGAATGCCTTCTGGATGCACTCTCCATAGTTTACTTTACCCATGATGACCATGTCTCTAACATGGACACTAAGGCTGAATCCTAGACTGACCCCTAAACACTAACACTAAGAACTAACCTTCTGCATGTTCTTGCAGAGGGTCTGTCACATTAAGGGCTATTCCAAGCCGCGTAGTGAGTAGGGCCAGTGAACAGTTCAGCCCTTAAATAGTGTCTGCATCGGTGCAGGCTCGCTGGAATTTAGCAGCAGGTGTAACAGCGAATTAATGGCTGAGGAAACGCGTGGATTCAAATGTAAGTTCCGCTGAATTGCTGCATCTTCGTCACACTGACGGGAAAAAAGAAAAGAAAAAAAAGACATAATTAATCCCTAAATTTAAGTTTCTCTTTGAAATAGTTATTTCACTTGATACATTTATTTTTTTTTAAAGAAAATGGTAAATGTTTGATGCTGCATGAGCTACAGCCATGCACATGGAGCATCTCTGTGTTGCCATAGGAACGACTGCTTTCCCTTTCTGTTGGAGAGAAGAGGCCGTCCCATTCATGTTTATACCCCCCCCTGTACAATCCAGGCACCTGTGAGTGTGACTTCATTGCGAAGGGCCACTTGATAGTTAAGGGTTTGTAGTTAGGGGGCGATTTGGGATTCAGCCGACTGCTCCTCTGGTCTGGCTTCTCAGAAGAGATGGAGAGCTGTGTCATCTGTATACATCCCAAACTAAAATCCCTGATTTGGCGACTTTTGAAGGCAATTTATTGGGCTGAGTTATCGCATTAAACTGGCCCAACATGTATGAACACCCTATAGGAACTATTAAAATTGGTTTAGCACTCTGCCTCCACTGCAGTTATTTATTGCTCACATAAAATGCTAAGGGGAAATTTGAAATGGGAAAGAAAAGTAAAAGAGTAAAGAAATCAAAAGCCATGTCCCTTTCTTGTGCTCATGGAGACTTCAGTTTAAATTTTAACTTCAAAACCAAAGCACTGTATTTTGAACATTGGTTTCTAATTATTGCTCCTTTTTGTTAAATATGCTGAACCCATATTAGCAAAGATCCCATATGTTTAAGTTTTCTGTGATTGAATCTTCCAGGTTGCTTCTATCGTGTGCTGGAGAACAGCAATACTGTCTGCATATTCTGTGACTCGGCAGCGGTGGATTTAGAGAATGTAACCGTCTGCACGTACAGTAAGAGCTTTTAAATCTACATTGTTTTGGGTGAGTGTTAATGGATGGATAACTGGACCTTGTTTTTATAATTTCTAGACTACACATTGGACCGTAAAAACCGCACAACAGTAACGACGGTCATTCCTAAAATTGGTAAGAAGCTGAAATTATCTCCTAGTTTTTCTCTCACAGTTTTTTTTTTTTTTTTTGTTGCCTTTTTTGAATCAGGTTTGTTTCCTGTTTTGGTGCAGGAGGCCCTGGTGTGGCGGCCTCTGTCCTTCTAGGAACCCTATTGATCAGCATGTTCCTCATCCTCACTGTTGCCTCCTTTTTCTACCTCAAACGCTCCAACCGGCTGCCTGGTTTCTTCTATCGGCGGAACAAAGGTGAGTAGCGCAGGTTTCTGACTTGGAACATGAACAAACCTCCTTTGAGGAAAAACACAAGAATGCCAGGGTGCTCTAGAGATTTTAAAGATCATTTCCTGTTTTTTCCTCAGCGTTTATATTTCAACCAAGTGAGACAGTAAGTCATTCTTCTTCCAAACATTTTAATTTGATGTGAACATTGATAAAAGGCTCATGGCCTTTGTTTTTGTCCCCTATAGGCGGTTATGATCCCCTCCTCATCAGGTAAGACGACGCCGTCAGTAAAGTGTCCTATTCTTGCTCAACAGGTTTTGGTGTCAAGTTAGCAATGCCTTGAATGTTTGGGATTGCTGCCGACATTTTGCAACTGTCCAAAGATTTTATTTTAATGAGTTGTGTGGAAGTACCTGTTGCACAGGTTTCAAAACACCAATTAGAAATCCCCTAGATTACATTTATGTCCCTTGCAAAAATATTCAGACATATTAGGCACACATTACAACCATAAAAATCTGTATGTTCTGATGGACCAACAAATGCTCTAAAAAGAAATGTACTCTGCAAGTTGTCTAGAGCGCTCTCAGCAAGCAGAAGAGGAAACATTGCTAGTGTCCATTTTCACCTTAAATACAACCAAAAAGAGCTGATTTTAATAAAAATAAAGTCTAGTACTACAGACGTTGGGACATCTCCACCAATACAATGAGCTGCATGTGCTTTGTCAGTCTTAAAAACAAAATGTACCACATCCTGTCACATAGTTACTCCTCTCATGTCACATTTTCACAAATGCATAGCCTATAATTCATGTTTTGTTAGGAATCTGGAGCAGAAATAAATGATCACAGCATACTTCTGGATACTTGGATTGCAGCTGGAAAGTATTCACAGCTCTTCAGTATTCCAGTTTATTTAGCTGCATTATTACAATTTGTATTAAATTCTGTCCTTAAAATTTTAAAATAATTTGTATGTAAAATTCAACTCTAACACATGTATGTAGACTCTGTGTGAAATAATTGGTACTTTGTGCACATTAGTCTTTTCAGACTTCTACACACAAAGGTATTTAGTCATATTGCAAGTGATGTCGTCACTGCAGCATTAACTGGTTATTGCACATTGTGGAATTCATAATATGCTATTGTATGGATTGTTATGTGTTGGGAAAACCTCATTTTCATATTGTTGAAAAATAGGATCTGAAAAGTGTGGCATGGGTTTTTTCTGGTTTTATTTTATTACATAGCCCAAACTTATTCATAAGTCTCAACTTCCTCTCTAACCTGTGGGGTTCCATAGAGCTTGGTTTTTAGTCCTCTCTTTTTATATACTTTTTTTGGGTGGTTTTTAATCTTTTAATAATATTTCTTATCACTTTTATGCAGGTCACATTCAACTATAGATTTCTTTAGAGCCTTATCAGCTGGGTAGGCTCCCAACCCTTTTTTTGCAACTACCTTGTTTATAACTTCCAAAACACAGAGACAATGGTTATAGCGCCTCCTGGACTTGGTTCAAAAATCAGTCAGGTTCTTGCTTCATTTTCCTCTTCTTTTTTTGCCAGTGGGAAGGGAGCCAAATTCAGAGTGTTAAGGAGTTGACCCATGTTTGGATAACACGTCTTAACCTGCTAATTTCAGTAGGAAAGAGGCCTCAGTCTCTATTTACTCCAAGCTCTACAAAATGCTTCAGAATACTCTTTAAAAATTCAGCACCATAACAGGACAAACACTAAATACCCACACCCCAGATTTCCTATGTAATCTTATACAATAACAGATTATTTCCCTCTGTTCACAAGCTCAGATTTTGTGGGTTGTTCCTCAAATCAGATTGAATACAAATGGGGATTAAGCCGTTCAGTCGATTCCACCAAGGCTGTGGAATACAGTAGTCTACCTCTGCAGCTACATTTAGTTAAATCTGTTGACCCTTTTAAGAAGCAGGCTATTGAATTTTTATTTTTGTTTTTTATTTAATTTAATTGCAAATTATACTTTTTTTGGACAGTGCTTTGTGGTTGCTTTATGTGTGAAAGGTGCCTAATCAATATACTTAGTTTTTCAGTCTGGGGGGCTGTTTTATTTCTGTTGCAATCCCCACTTCACTTACCTAAGACAAGTCTTTTGCAGCCTCTAACAGGTTATCTTCCATACATAAGGCTTCATAATTTAACAAATACAGCATCAGTGTATCAGCATCATGATGCTGGGTAATTATCTGTTTCTCTTCTGCAGTGAGGAAGCCTAGATACGTAAGACGGGAGCGTCCACCTACAACGTCGACTCTGAACAGCGCCACCATACCCACCTCAGCTACCACTCAGGTGTATAATGCGTAGGGGAAGGAAGGGTTTGGGTGCAGGTTGAAGAAAGCTCAGGAAGGATGTCCAAGTCTGATGTGAAGGAAAACAAGCTGACTCTGGGAATGTAGGCCAAATGTACCTACTGCTGCTGCTCCTGCCTTGGTCTCACAAAGGCTGACGCCATTTATGTTTGTAACAGTGAACCTGTCCTACTGATGCTCTGAATTTACCTGAAAACTGTTTTTGTTTTTTAGTTGAGACACTGTTATACAATTATCCTGATCGATTTCCAATTTCTAATTCTGTTTTCCCAGGGTCACTACAATAAAATAAGTGCCAAGAATCAAGAGGGTTTTTGCAGACCCTTTTTCAGAGCTTTTAAAAGTTGTAAAAATAAAGGAAAAAGCTGCTTAAACAAAAAGAAAAAGCCTTTTAAATAAACCGTCTTTAATCTGCCTCTGAATGTAAACTCAGCTAATGCATCTATATCATTAAACAAATGAAAGTTACTTTTTTTTTCCCCTTAAAAGGTTTGGTATCTGTGATATTTGTGGAACAAACAGTCTATTAACATTCGACAGGAAACAGATTTTTTTTTTTTATTTCTACTAAACCTGTTTTTTTATTCTTGCTTTGTATTTATGCACTGAGTTTTAATGACTACTGTTGGGCCAGAATATATCAAAGAGAAGTCCCAAGAGCACTGTATAGATCAATATTTCTTTGTTCTGAATTTTGTTGTTTTTATGTTGCCATTGTATTTATTTTAGTAACCAGTGGAGGGGTATTAATGTGAGCGCATTGTGTGGTCGTCACTAACTGCATTCCACTGGCTGTCATAATCGGAATATTTATAGGGTATTTATTCAGAAAATATTTCCATTTAGTTTAAATCCAAACTTTTATCACTTTTAAGCAATGTTGGCGGACCTATGTGCACTTTAATGTTTTCAGCTGTGCAAGTATAGCTGTTTTCTTTTTTTTTGTACAGAAAGTGGCAATATTTTTTTCCAGTTATGAGCTTCATTTGTCTATTTCATTTACCAAAATGGCTTGTTGACATGACTGTGATTTGTGTGCCATTATTAGCTTTAAATACAGCAGATTATCTTTTTTTAGTGATGTATCTGTGATGGATTGGATTTTTGATTTGCTTCCAGTGGCCTTTACTGTGTCTATAATCCTTATACAAGTTTTCTTGGTGGTATAGTTTAGTCTTTTTTCTGTTCCATTAAGTCGACCCTTTGGTGTACAGATACTTTTGTGGTTTGCAAATAAGCTACACCTGCATCAGTCATTCCTTAGCTATTGTTCCTTTATGCTACTGCTAATTACTGTTGTACAGAAAAGCTCAAAATGCGCATATTGTTTTATAAAAATGGAGTGTTTTTGTAATGTACATTTTCTTGTTTTAGTGCCATGATAAAAGTTTTAAAGATGTATAATTTGCAGAAATAAATCACCTTTCTACAATAAAACTGCAGCTTTTTTGTTTTTTGATTAACTTTCTAAAGAAGTGTTTTTTGTCATCTCTAAAGGGGTCATAGAATGCAAAACCGAGTTTACATTGTCATAGATGAATAACGATAGTTCAGTGGGTGAAATGGACAGAGAAGTTCAAACCCCATCGACACCTTGAGCTCCGGCGCTTTTTATTGTACTGATTGTTGACTGAAAATCCTGGGAGGCTCTTGTGTCTTTATTTTCCCACAACTCTTTATGTTATTACCATAATCCTTCATTTTGTTCACAGCAGGACAACACAATCCAATATACTTTTGAAGTTCTAATAATTGATGCATGATTAAACAAAATATTTTTTCCAATGTAAATCCAAAACATGCAAGTTTGTAGTTAAATTATGGTTAAAACGAAATCTAACACAAATCTGCTTTGATGATCACTCCAGGGTAGTTGGCTGTGCTTCAGTTTTCCCTACAGGAGATGAACTGCTTTCTTAGTTTCAAATATTCTCTAGCCAGAAGTATTTTCTTTAAACAGTTACTAAAATGATCCAGTCTGTTTTGAAAGTTTTAGTCCCTGAGACTCGAACTTTTGCACTTTTATTCATTTTTTTTAGACATTTTTGTGATTAGGTGAATATTTTTAACCTGACTGTATTTACATCTGCTCACTTTGTTGATTTCATTTAATCAACAATGCTACAGCTAAGATAGTAAATGTACCTTCTCTTATAAGATCTAATTAAAAGAAAATAAAAAATCCTCAAGAATATTGTAAGAAAAAACA
This sequence comes from Cyprinodon variegatus, assembly GCF_000732505.1. Taxonomy (NCBI): domain Eukaryota; kingdom Metazoa; phylum Chordata; class Actinopteri; order Cyprinodontiformes; family Cyprinodontidae; genus Cyprinodon; species Cyprinodon variegatus. The sequence continues at coordinate 243,881 of NW_015151389.1, read as the reverse complement.
TACAATCTTAAACATAACTTAAATACAGTATAGTTCCACCTAAAGGCATTTAAAAAAACAACAACAAAAAAACAAAAGAAGAAAACATTCAATACCCTTGTTAAAAAAAGCACTCATGGTGGTTTCTGTCACCTGTCAGATCCCAACAACTAAAACAACGAATGACAAAGATAGGAGCACTGCAAAAAACTGAAATCTAACGTTATTTCTTCCTAAAATAAATGCATTTGTCTTGAAGTGAGGGGGTAAGTGAAACACTTTGCCAATGGAACAAGACCGTTTACATTTAAAATGGGAACAGAATTGCATTGTCTTATTTCAAGTGCATATTATCTAATTATTTTAAGAGTAAAAATGATCATTCCATTGGCAAATCATCTTATTTACCTGCTGAAATTTAGGGTAAATACACTTAATTTAAGAAATGTTTACTCATTTCTAAATTGTTTTGCAGTGAGTATTCATCGATATGAGTGCCATTTGTATACATAGATTAATATCAGATGAATTTGTTGAGAGAGAGAAGTATTATACACCTGTCATCTCTACCGACTAATTATCTGGTTCAGCTTGTATTTATGTATGAAGAAAAAGTAATTGGACCATTCAGGAAGAGAAGACGCAGTAAATGGCGTCCATGTCATAGTTTTATTTAACAAAAAGTATTTGTTTTTCCTTTTTAATAATTTGATATAAATTTGAAATACACAGAGAAACTATCTTTTCATCCAGCCATTGATTGTACCCTGCCAGCATCGAAACAGGCTGATGTCTATATTAAAACTGTTACATGTGAAATTAGCTTTAAAAACACCACAGGTGTTTACACCCTAAAACCTCTTGTTGGGTTTAAGCAAATTATTGTTTTCAGTAATAATTAGTTGTAGTATTAGCAAGTACTATTTTAGGAACTAAGATGCCACACCTCTGCTGAAGATGGAAAGCTACACGTGACAAAGACACGTTGCTCTATTTATACCAATGGAGTGAAAGGCCTCAGTGTGACTTAAGCAAGGACAGATAGATATCATAGTTGAAATGTCCTGCAGGAAAACACAGAGAGCACTTTCAGACTGGATGATTAATCCATCTGCAGCAGGTAGGATCTTCTTTGCTGCTGAAACTCAATAATGGAGTGTGTGGGAAAAAAAAAAAAAAACTTTGCATGCTTGATGAATAATGTAAACCAATGTGACCTTGCTTTGAGAGCTGAATAGGTGTTTAAATCAAGAGTCTTAAGCTTGTTAAGCAGTTCTGCTCAGAGATGGTAAAACACACACACACACATATATATATATATATGTTATATAATATAAGATTTAATAAATAGAATAAAGGAAATATGATTGAAAGGGTTTGCATATGGGTATCGGCGTCATATCTCACTGAGCTTGTTTGTTAAGCTGATATGTTGCATCTCTGCTTTCCTTTCCCCCATACCAGATCATGTAACTTGTTTACAGAGAGCTGTGGGGGTATTTTGGGGATTTGCATGTGACTGTAATGCCCTAGTGTTCGATTGCCACTACAGAGGCACGCCATCTTTGTTCCTTTCCAACATGGCAGGTGATAACAACCTTTAGAAAAACGGCCTTGCTCTAAATTTAGATCAATTGTATCAAGCACACATACCTCAGTCAAGGATTCTACACTATCTGGGAAATAAGTTAATTTATTATAAGTACATTCCAGGACTGGAGAATTATGGGAAAATACCCATTATTTTATTTTTCATCCTGCTGTTCTATATGTCATTTGTCCTCTAGGGGGACATAATGTAAAAAAAAAAATGTTTGGTGCATACTTTTGCAATGCCCTACTTTGTCCATTATTTACCTAATTTACAATCAGATGGTTTTACAGTTTCCATATGTAAAACCTTGCTACTCTAGAGGGAGATGATTTAGAATGTCGGTGAACCTTTTTGTTAATGGCTATAAAATGGACTTCAAAAAAGACTAAGACCTGTGGGAATTTTGAGCTGGGGATATGTGCTAAAAGAATTGTTCATTCTTAATTGGGCCGAAGCTAAGTTTGTATATTCTCTTTGTTTGTTTGTTTTTTCATAGTAATGTAAGACATCAAGTATGGATGACCTGGATCACAGTATTCACATTGCAGAGAATGACTGGAGCAGCTTCTATGATGACAGCGAGGAATGTAATCTACTGCAGGCTTCTCTTGCCTACCCTGATGACTCTGATCTCAGCGACTCAGAGGATTCAGGAAACTTCCACACAGGCCAGCAGAACACAAACAAGAGTGCAAATAGCCACGAAGCTGAGGAAAGCTACACAGATGGCACTCATCTACCACCACAGCCTATTCAGTGTGATGCAACGTCCTTGAAACCGGTGGAACTATGTGTCGGCTGTCCAGAAAGAAATGCAATCTCCATAGAGCCTGCACACAAAGATATTGCACAAGAAATTCTGCACGAGAAGAATGACAGCAGCACAAACATGCTGGAAAAGAATCCTCAGATCACTTGCAATTCAGAAGAGATGCTGTCAAAAGATGGAGCTGTGCAAATGACGAGTAACTTCAAAGCCACAAAGACACCTGACCTGCTTTCCCAAAAAGAATCAGTGCAGAGCATGAGCAAGCCAGACCCCACAGGCAGAGCAGAGAAAGAGCGCTGGTTCGTGACAGTGAATGACAATATGGCACGTCGGCGAGGGCGTTCCATCTCTGAGAAAAAAAAACTCAAACAAAAAAGACATGCTGAGAGAACATATGTTCACAATGCAGGTCGCAAACTAGAGCAAAAACAATCAAGATATTTTAGGCTAAACAAAAATAAGGAATCTGAAGATTCAGACAAATCCTATGACAGCTTCTCATCCTTAGGGAGTTCACAACTTCAAGATGGTGCTGAACTCTCCTCCACAGGCAGCTGGGATTCTGAGACCTATTTGTCAGCTGCTGAATCTGTTGAAGAAGATGCGCATCCTCTTCAAGAAGGTCTCAGTACACACCTTCCTTTGCAATGTGCATTAAGCCCAACATGTGACAACCTGGACTTCTGCCAGACTCTCTCCTATAATGCACCAAACTGCGGAGATGATATTACTCCTGAAAGCCTTTCCACTTCTTCATGTGCAGAAATGCCAGATGGAAACTTCATATCTGGAAATGACACATGTTCTGAAACCCCCCCACTGGCTTTAGCATCTGCTGACTCTAAAGAAGATTATCTCAGCCATCTACCTGCTCACGATTTAACTCGCACACCTAGCTGTACACCAGAAACATTTGCCAAAGCTACAGGTCAGGCTCAGCCAGTATATGCTATCTCTGCATTCTGGGATGAAGTGGAAAAGCTGACGATAAACGATATTTTGCAGATAAGGATGGGCAGAAACTCTGGAATTAAGGAAGAATCAGTAATGCCTAGCACATGCGGACAACCTGCTAACCCTGGTCAACTAATTGAAAATCTTGACCCAATAATTGACACATCTGACACTGCAGACTCAGACTACTTCACACAGCCAGATGAATCCAAGCCAGATCGATCAGTCTTGGAGTTTTCAGCCTCAGATTTTGAGGAAGGGTCCTGGCAGTTTGTGAATGGAAGTAGAAACTCCACTCCTGATTTGAGGAACAAAACCCAACAAATTGACTCTTCTGTCTTGTTATATGAGCAAGACAACACAGATTCAGAAGGAAGAGAAACTCCCGCTGTTCTAGACCAAAGATTGGACTATCAGGACTATCAAGGTTTGATCTCATGGCCAAAAAGGATGACAAAAAGCAGAAGTTTGTACAACATACAAACTCTCAACACAGAAGACCTACCCCTGCTACCTTCCAATAGTATTGATAAAAGTGATTTTTCTCTTGACAGACCTCAAATTGTGAATGCTTTATTACCCCACACAGACCCACGGGATTACAGGACATCCTTCCCAGAGATCTTTGAATACTTTTTTACAAAACATGACACACAATCACAGATTCTCCTTGTTGATGATCTCCAGGAGATGTTCGTGTCTCCCGTCTTTCACTCGCCTCTTTGTATATTCAGAGAAGATCCACTCCAGTGTAACATAGAAAAAATAATCCCAATCTTCTCTTGCTCTCGTCCTACCGTCCGAGACCTCACATTCCAAAATACGCATGTTTTTCTGAGCACAGACCATGAGGAGGAGAACAAGGCCTCTCCGATGAGACTTCTGTCTCATTCATTTATTCAGGCCAATCCACACAGAGCCTCAGGAGCAGCAGGTGCAGGTGGATCTCCCTGCTGGAAAAGCTTTCTGTCTTTCAGGAAAATTCGCTTCCCAGACAAAGGCAGCATCTGCTGCAGTGAGTCAGGTGCATGGACCTTTCCTCTTCAAACCAAGGAAATCCAGATCGGCAGTCAGAATCAAGTGGTTACCTTGCTCAGTGATGAAAAAGTCTGTCTGGAGTCTTCTCCGGAGTTCAGGGAACTGAAAGAGGAACAGATGATTACAGAAACATCTTATTGGATGACAAGTAGGTCCCAATAGACAGGAGCTAATCTGTAATGTAGTTTGTAGATTAACTTTTGATTTGCACATCTTTGCTATTTTGTTTTGATTATTCAATTTTGGACAATTTTACAGTTTCTTCCTTACAAATCAGAAATCAACATATTTGTCTATTTTATTCCTCTCAAAGAACGAGGAGGCATCTTCTCCAGAGTGAAGCAGTCAGATTTGTGTTTAGTCTGCATTGCTTTTGCCTCATGGGTAATGAGATCCTCCAATCCAAAGGAAGCAGATGCCTGGAAAGCAGGTAGGAACCATCTCCACTATCATTTCAACAATAGACAAGGGAATTTAAAAGGAAGATATAACTCATATTTCAAAACATATACATACATACATATATATATATATATATATATATATATATATATATATATATATATATATAAGGTCTAACAGAAACACTAATTGTATGACTTGAGGGACATTATGAAACCTTGACAAAGTAATGGAACAACTTATGTGCAAAGCTGTATATATATGACTTTTGCTCTAAAGTGTTTGTGTAAACTTCTTATAGTCTTTGAGAGAAAAAAAACCCGAACAAAAACAAAAAACAAGCACCTGAATATACATCATACTTAACATGATTTTTTCTAAATTGTTGTCCAGCTCTTCTGGCGAATGTGAGTGCTCTCTCAGCAATCCAGTACCTGCGGCAGTACATGCAAAGGAAGAACCTTTCCATAGATGACATTTGACTCAAACACAAAGAAGACACAATACCAAACATCCTCACTGTGGGTCGACAAAAATGACAGAAAACATTCAAATTAAATGAAACCTCTGGGATGAGCTTCAAGTTGGTGAAGTAGATAGAAAAGTCACTTTGTTGTACTGGTTAGGTTGACTTGTTAACCAGAAGCCTGTGTGAGAACCATTAGGTAAACAATTAAAAGTACTTACTAATGCAACAAATAATTTATTTGGGAAAATTAACTGTAATCTGATGCATTAACATCTGTATGTCATGCTGATGGCTGCTTTATGCAAGTCGTGATGTAGAACAATAATGATGCCAATGCTGACGTGTTTAGGATCAATATTTTATGGAAACAATTGTTTCTTTATCCCTTGTATGCAACAACTTGGCCACCAAAGATATCCCTGCGCCATGATAACATGACAACATGTTATCACCCCCATGCTTCACACTGTGTGTGGCATAACAGTGTTTGGGGGGTCATTCAACAAACTGTCTGAATCTCAGACAATGAAAGAATAATCTTGCCTTCATCAGTCCATAAAATGCTGCTCCATTGCTCTTTGGGCCAATCAGAGTGCTCTTGTAATAAAGGAAACTTAGAATAGATTACCTCCTTATAGAAATTGTCTGCTTTTGTTTTGTATTTAGACAACTCAGTGTTACCAGATGTTGGGAATCCCCTTCACTACCATTATGTTCTTATGTATATGCTTTGAAGTGCTTTGGACCGGTAGCTACAAGTACTGTAGGTGGATTTGGTCCTTGTCAGATTTTATTTAATCATCAATGATGTTTATGCTTAAGTCATTGTTGTTTCTAGGGAAATTGAAGTAATTGCAGAGGAAGCTGCACACCTTATAGCTGTTAAAAACTCATAGGACGACATAAAAGTGTAGTTCAGACCCATCTTTCTTTCTCCACTGTAGCTGCATAGCTTGGAGTTATCTATGTGCAGTTTTTGTGTCGCTTTTTAAATTTGTGCCACAGAACACTGTATTGCACACTTAGTTCCTTATGACCATACTGCATGTATTTGGATATAAAACAGCCTGTGTATTTTTGGTAATAATATCTTAATCTAATTATGGATTCACATGAAGTTTAAAAATCTGGTTAAAGTGCAAATTTCCTTTTTACTGTTTAAACGTGTTTCTGTATCTCCTCCGAGTGAGCTTACTGACCAAATGGACCATAATGCAAAGGCAGAACAAAAGTTTTATACACACCTGGCAGTTGTTTGACTTTGTCATCAAACATGGATTTGTAGGTTTTAACCGAAGAGGCTCAGTGATGTTACAGAAGAAGGAAATAGGATAAAACGTTGATAAATGTTGGATTTATGGAATTGTGGAGTGAGAGCTTTCTGTTGCTTTTTACTGGCTTTTGAATGGACAGGAGGAATAAACTTCACTTTTGCTTGTTGTGGATTTTCCTTGAACAGACCAAAGACAAATGAAACTGACTGAAGAAACAGGACAAAACTTCTTTTCTGGTTTCAAAATCAGGTGTGTGCCTTAAAAGAAACCTTGTGCAAGACTTTTGTTTTGTTTAGAATATGACATGTTATTAGACCTGTGAAGGATTATTTTCTTGAGGCTGCCACATTTGGTGAAAAAGCGGTTTTTCTAGTTGGTAATGATGTGCAAATCTAGCAATTACTTTCCATTTCAGCAGTGTGTGAAACCCAGTACATTAAATCAGCACCATTTTAACATCCATAGGATGTGTCAAATCTCTTTAGCAATACATTTATTGTATTTAATTATAATATTATTAAAACATTTTTGGGTGGGGGGGGGATCTAAACCAGGCCCGTTTAAGAAGCAAAACCTTCAGTTTGCTTCATGGCTTTTACAAAGACAAAGCTCCGAGGTTTCCCTTGTTTTAAACTTTTAGATACGAATTGTTTCAAAAACAAAAACAGATTTTTATGTAATCCTTTGTAAAATTGACTTAATCTTATAGTTTGGAATTTCACTCACTCATATAAAGCAGCAGGAATAAAAAATACATAAACTGTACAGGAAAAATAACTTTCAGCCTACATTCAGATATGTTTAAGACTGTGTTGGACTGAGCACTACCACATGACATTAAATTATTGTACAGCTGTGTCTCATTATGAAATAAACAACTATCTTATAAAACAAGACAATATTTGTGTTACATATGTGGTGTGTAAAATATCTTCCTCTGCTCAACCTCTTTGACTGTATGTACTTCCTCAGACAGCCAGTGCCTTCCTGTGTGTCCTCTCCAGAGCTTTAAACTGGACCATTAAATCTTAGAAATAAGGATGTGCTTTCTTTTCACAGCTATAACCTTGCAGCAATCAATAATGTAAAAAAAAAAAAAGTCAATATCTTGATACATTGTCATATTTTTGGTTTTTCTTTATTGCAAATTAGGTTATTTCCGGGTATCATGCCATTGATCATAATGCTCATTATTTCATACCTTTGAATTGAAAAAAGTGACTGTTTTAGTTGTTTTAGATGTCTGTTGATTCTGGATGTGTAATAAATGTAAAGGTCCATCATGTTGTCAAGACTTGGCTTCACATAATTTTCTACATGAAGCTGATCTGCTGCTCTGCAATTTACTGTAATAAAAACATAAACATGTGACTCGTCTCCCTAAGTTAATCTGCACAAAGTACACAATATTTCTACCAACAAAGTTAAGAAATACAATCATTCTTTTTTTTTTTTAAACCAAGGGCTTTACTTATAGCTTACATGTGCTTGATTTTTAAACAATGTTAATGGTTTAGGTTTTGAGGGATTCATCTTGCACACTGTGTAGCTCTTACCCTGAAAGCAACTGGTATCACTGCCCTGTTGCAAAATCAAACAGTCCAACTTCTTGTTCTGGAGAACTACCACTTTAGAACAGAGAAATGAGAAGTCCCTCCACCGATCCATTTTCCTTCACGCTTACCACTTCTGGGGTTGTGAGGGGTGCTGGTGTCTATCTCCAGCTGTCAGGGGAGGCAGGGTTCACCCTGGACAGGTCACCAGTCCATCGCAGGGCAACACCGAGACAAAAAGGTCAAACAACCATTCACACACACTGACACCTAAGGAGAATTTAGAGAAGCCAATCAACCTAACAGTCATGTTTTTGGACTGTGGGAGGAAGCTGGAGTACCCAGAAAGAATTCATACATGCACAAAGAGAACATGCAAACTCCATGCAGAAAGAATCGAACCCAGATCCGTCTCGCTGCAAGGCAGCTGTGCTACCCATTGTGCAGCCAGAATGAGAAGTAATTCAATTCGATAAAAAAAATAATGAATTAATCTCAAAAGCAAATTCAATTTTGCAGAAACTTATAGGTTATTTGTTAACCAGGTGTTGTAGGTGCTGAAAGCCGTAGGCAGGAAGGATCATATGTAGCAGTAGCACCGGATCTGAAGAAGCCTCTTACTTTAGACACTGTTGTGTTTAAAAATTGAGTGACTGTTAAAAACATCATCCCTCTAGATTAAATGCTACATCAGAGAAACAAAATCATAGTTGATCAGGTGTTATTCTTATTTTGTTGCCTCACATCAAAATTTTGCTTAGATAGGTTCCAAAGCACTTACCAACGCTTTAAGAATTCATGAAATACCAGAAAGCCATTATCTGCCGATAAAAAAAAAAAAGGAAGAGCTGGGGACCTTCCAAGGAGTGGAAGCACTGATAAAAACATAAAGAAAAAAAAAATTGTAAAAAAGCTATAATAATTTTGCTAAGAAATAGTGGGTCAAAATTCCTCCACACAGATGAAAAAAAACAACAACAGTTCTCCCAAATTTAATAATATAATCATCCTTTGACAAAGGTGACTTAAAACAGTCTTTATGGTCTAACATGCACATTTGTTTTCACTGTACTGTACATCCATGCATGCAGTACGAGTTCAATAATCCAATAGAACTACTGTGTAGTCTGGATAATTTTCACTTATTTACATGGTCAGTAGTTCTATTTTTAAAAACAAAGTGGAGTGTGTATGACGTCATACTGGCTACTATTCATTCATCCTGTCCGCTGAACTGCTGCTAGTTTTACTCACATGCCTGGAAGATGTCTAGTGCTACTACCACAGATGATCTCGCTCTCGAAGTGGAATTGAACAATTCAGATTAGCTAGCCGAATGAATAGAAGACCGCTTTGTTTTTAAAAGATATAAATATAAAAAATATAACCGTGGATGTCTGAGGGACAGTGATTCGCCTACATGCTATGAATGCTGGCGTACCATAAATTATAAATTATGAACAGTTCAGTTTGTGCCTTCAACTTGTTGCCCATAGGAAGACGTTACTTGAATATAACAAAAATGAATATCTTCAGAACAGCTCCAACTGACACAAAACTCATATGGGTGAGTAGAACATGATGTAATAACGTAAAAACAAGGGGCCAGTGTAAAAAAAACGGTGTTCCCCTTTAAGTTTCTTTGAAATTGTTCATGACTGATGTGCATAATACGTTCTTTTGTAAGGTCTTTTTGTGCATAAAATGACTTTAAAGAGGGCAATCAACACTGTTGATAGAAAAACTGTGTTTTTCTATCATTTTAGTGAAATAAGCTCGAGTAGACAGCAAAAGCATTTGTGCAACTTGGGCAGTGATTAGCAAAATGAAAGTTTTTAGTCATTTTTATTCAAAAATAATAGGTATTTTTTATTAAATTTTTGGGTTTTAATCTGGTTGGAAGATATAAGTTTAATTAATCTTTTGGTTAAACCAACCAATTTAATATGGCAGTGCACTGTATATTGATAAAAGGGCAAACCAATAGAAATTGGTCACATTGACCAAAATACTGGTTAGGTATTATAGCAAATTTAAAAAGCTTATAACAGGTATCGAAGCAACAACCACAGGGTTGAAATGCGGAGTTTTACTGCAGACGCACTTTGCAGTAGTAACTGCTCTTTAGAAAGCAATGCTAATGAATATGAATAATATAACAGAGCAGTAGGCTGCTCAGATTCTGAATATTATATTGTTTAATCTAACCAAAATTGTTTTAACTACTCTAATCTTAGAGTGAATATAAAACACTCAACTGAGTGGAACTCTCATACTCCCACATCTTGGCTGAATACTGAGGCTATTTAGATGCGTTCCTAAGTTCCGGGCGAGCTGAACCACTTCCAGAAGCAGTCACATTGTAAGGCGGTAGCAAGGCTTCAGACCTCATCGATTTTTTGAAGCAAGTCTTGATAAGCGCTTTGCGCAAACGCCCCCTCCACAACTCTACACAGGCCTCGAAGCCTCAACTCATCTTATAACATCACTACAGAGTGGGTCCAACCAACAGAAGAAAGCTGAGTCAGAGTTCATCTGATAACATTATTTAACAGCTGCTTTGAAGAAAAGACAGACTTACAGTAAGATATTTAGTTAGATATCTGTTAGCTGAATTTTAATAAAACCTTTACACAAAGTCAATTCATCAGCATCATCAGGGCTTGGGGACAAAAAAAAAAAACAAGAAAAAGGTTTAATTGGAGAAATATTTATTGAAATAAATATGGTATGGATACAGATCGATATATATGTCACATAAATACTGAATTTAGGCAGTATTTCTTAGAAAAAACTCCACCCAAATGTTTAAGAGTTTGTATTCAACTGGGTCATTTTCAGGAAAACAATTTCAATAGATTCTCCAAAGAAAATCTCCTGTCAGTAAACAGACAGGCAGGTTATGGTCCAAGTTTCTACCACACTTTATGACACTATCTTAGGATTTTACTGTTTTCATGCTGAATCAAGTGTTTACATCTACTGATATATCAATAATACTCAGTCATATAGATTATTGTGAACATGTAATATTTACAGTCTCAAAAAAGGAGCTTCGATTATACAGTGAAAAGATATATTGATATATAAAAATTTAGGATTTCAAGATACATTTCTTATTAAGGATTAAATCCAGTCTTCTACGGTGCTTTTAAAGCCTAACCACACAATACAACTTAGTACTAGTATCTTAGTGGAAAAAGTGAAGGGTGAGTCATGCTAAGTCATAACTATCATCCACACAGATTTAAACATTATTCTGTACAAGAACTCTATTAGAAATGACAGATATTAAAAGTTAACACCAAAGTCGGCCTGTTTTTACTCTTCTTTAGCAAGCCCACATGACGGCATAAGAAATAGGTTTTAACAGCTGGTTAGAGGAAAAGTGTGACTTTAAGAGTCTCATCTCAGATGGAGGAACTGCTTATAAACTGGACAATAAAACGAGGAAATTCTGAAGGAAAATCTTAGGGTTTCATGATGCGCAGAACACGAAACGTACTTTGAGTTCCACAACTATTCTTAAATTTATCAACACAAACAAACAAAAGACAGCACACAAAATTACATTTAGAGTGTATAAAGTATAGAATCATATTCTGTAGGGGCATGCACCACCTCAAGATGGCTTGTCACCTTCTTTCTTCAGACGGCTTTGAAAGAGAAAAATAAACCACACAATTAACTTTGGATCTACTTAACATTTTTAGTCACAGGTGATTTTAACAAAGCAACATCCAAAACCAAAGTTAAATGTACCATAAGGTCCAGTTTTCCTTACGCTACATTTAATGGAATTTATCAGGAGGGTTGGAGGTAAGATACAGTGAATGTAAATTAAAGATGCATAAAAATAAATTGAAATGTCATTGTAAAGTTGTCCTTATGGCTCCAGTTAAGGTAACCCCAAAGTGATGTTTTCCCCACAAGGAACTACGGTCCTTACTAAAGAGGCTTTCTTTATATAGAGAGCCATTTCTAGTCACATTAATTTAATTTGAGAGTAATAAAAAAAGAGTAAAGAATTGACATTGCAAATTAGAGAAAGCTGTATATGTTTAAGTGTTGATTGTTTGTTTTTACTCAATGTTTTCCCATCCAAATAAACAACGAAGATGAACAAAGCATTCATGCAAAAGCCGCTTCCAAGTACCGTAATTTTCGTAGTATTAGCCGCACCTGAATATAAGCCGCAGAAGCTAAATTGCATGATTTGTACATATACAAGCCGCAACGGACTATAAGCTGCAGGTTTTTTATGTTTAATGTCCTTCTTTCTTGCTGTCGTTCTGTCTCGTACCACTCGTGGTAGAAGTCTGCTTCCGGAGGACCTCCGCATTCCCCAAGTACGGCTACCGTACTTGTGTGTTGAAGCAAATGTGAAGTCAACATGGTGGATGGTAAAATCCATAGATTTAGGAATTACACTAGTGGCCGTTAGCTGTAAAAGTCCATAGATAGGCCGCATTGTTATATAAGCCACAAGGTCGAAAAATGGGGAAAAAGTCACGGCCTATAGTCCAAATATTACGGTACTGTGTGTATAAACTGATCGATATATGTTTCAGATGGATTGCATTTCTGCAACTTGTGCACATCTTTAGAACATTTTTTTCTTCCAGTTAAGTTTCCATTAAATGTTTGGAAATTGCACCAAGTGAAGAGTCAACATCTTTAGCATTAACCGTCTGTGGCTTAAAGGAATAGTACACCCAAAACATGATTAGCCTTCATTTTCTACTCACCCCCATGCTGAACAACACTCTGGAGTACTTTTTTGATATCT
>NW_015151389.1:177784-230117 GCF_000732505.1 Cyprinodon variegatus | reverse complement strand
AGATATCAAAAAAGTACTCCAGAGTGTTGTTCAGCATGGGGGTGAGTAGAAAATGAAGGCTAATCATGTTTTGGGTGTACTATTCCTTTAATCACCATGCAAAGGGTGTCAGTGACTGTTCAGCCAGCAGTCCTCTCCATGACTTCCTGGATCATAACAGGACTATAAGACTCCTGTATTACATTTTTCCTTCTTTTCTGGTTTTATGTAATATTCAAATTTCTCAGAATCTGAGTCTCGTTTATAAAAAATAAAAATAAACAAAAATTAATGGATCTACATTTAACACTTCAGTTCCACTTTTTTAAATAAAACTAGTTCAATTAACAACTCAGTTCCAGTTCCTGAGGGGAGGTAACTTGCAACCTTTAGATGTGCCCTCAGTCCAATACACCTGAATTAAGTAATTAGACAATTATGCTGACTCCACTGCCACCGCTTGATTCAGGTGTGTTGGACCAAGAGCAAATCTAAAAGTAGCAAGAACTGAAAATGTGCAACTACTTTATTCTTATTAAAGATGTACCGGTTAACTAAATCTTTTAAAATATACATATTTTTAAGGGGTAAAATCAGTTTAAGTATTCTCACCTGTAATAATCTTCCTGACTTGGCAGAGGGCCTCCATGTATGTGATGCCCTTGAAGCCACTGCTGCTCCATTGCCATCCTCTGCAGCTCTGCAGACTGTGCATGCATGGCCTGGAGCTGATGTGAGGCAGACATGTGAGGAATAGGACCCTGAAGCTCTCGCGGATATGCAGCTCCTATAAAAAAAAAAATCCAGTTTAAACCAGCACAACAAAGGTTGCAGTAGGGGTTAAGAATACCAACCAAACAGTGGGTGGCGCAGCATCTCATGATCGTGAGGGAGATCAGCGAGCAATGGATTGGGCATCGGGCCAGGGAAAGGAAATCGAGCCAAACGTGGTCCTGTTGCCAGCGGGTCCACCAGAGGATGAGGACTGGAACCTGAAAAAGTATCAGATTTGAAATAAGTTTCAAACCTTCAGAGAACTTAGGAGCTAACCACTCAACCTCACCTTGACCAAGGGGGTCCTGCTGGTGGAGGTGCAGGTGGGAGTGAATGTGAGAGTGTTGGTGGTGATGAGGAGTCACGTTGAGCATCTGCAGCCGGGCAGCTGGATCAGTCGCCACAGAAGCCATCCTCTCAGCATGAAGCCGCTCTGCAGTCAGCCTCTCAGCGTAACTCAGCTCAGGGCGCATCTGAGGGCCTGCTAGCGCCAACCTCTCACGCTCCAAGGGATTCAGCCCGGAATGGAAGGGTGCAAAAGGGTGGGAGGGCCCGGGTATGTGGGGAAGAGCCAGCGCACCGTGTCTAGCAAAGTGCTCCAGGTGGTTGGCTGACGGGTGTAGAGTTTCCAGGTCTGGGGGTTTGACCTCAAAGCCAGGCTTCATTCTCTCACGTAGCTCTCGCTCCCTGAAGTTTCTTAGCTCCCGCTCTCTAAGGCCCGGATCCGTGCTGTATAGGCCAGGCATGTGGTAGGCCAGCAGGGGGTCTCCCGGGCTCAGGGACACGTAGAAAGGATGGTTGCGGTTTGAGGGGGACATGACGTGTGGTCGAGCATAGTCATTAAGGCTTCGCATGGCTGGTGTGTCTGGGCCGATGTAAGGGGGCACGGCCGCTACGGTAGTGGGGGGCTGCTCAAAGGAGGGCCGGCCGTGAACCTGAGCAGTCATCTGCACCTCACTCATGCGACTGTCGTGGGAAGAGCTGGATGCCCTCTGAAGACAAAAAAGGGGAGTCAGAGAAATGTATGATGTTGAAGAGAAAGTATTTTATAAGAAACAGATTAAAAGGAGTTGTTTTTTTTTGCTTACAGAGTTTCTATCTGCTTCTCTCTCCCTCTCCCGCTCCCTGTCCTTCTCTCTTTCACGTTCCTGCCGAGCGCTGAGCTCAGCCTCTCTCCTCAACCTTTCTACAGCCTCCTCTCTTTTCTTGGCCAGCTTGGAGGTCGATAGCGGAGTAAAGAAGAGGTCTGTTCTTGCACAAGAGTTGTAGCCACGATCCAAATGTTTTATGAACCTAAAAGAGATGATAAAGGATTTAATCAGCAAAAGACATCAACATGTTCTTACGTAAAACAAAACAAACACCTGCAAAACCCTAACTTTTTTTTACATTTTAAGATGCTATAGCAGCAGGTATTTATATATTTGGAGGAATATAATGTGAAATGTTTGAAAAAAAAAATCTGCACTATTTCTCTTGCTTGATGGGAGAACTTTGATCATACCTTGCGGACTGACTGGCATGGCTTGCCATGTTGACGACAGAAGGCTCTGGGGAGGGGCTCCTGGGAGGAGACGGCGGGCTCTCGGGCTCCTCCACCTCATCCAGCGGCTCTTCTTTAATCTGTATTTGTGATGCCCCTGTAGCAGAGCTTGGTGAGGGTCTGGGAGGAAGATGTGGGATGGATGGCTGCAGGTTCGGAACGGGGCCGGCAGCAGATGATGTGAGAGGGAGGGAAACTGGAGGTGCTGTGAGGGGAGAGGTCATGCTTTTCCCAGGGTGGTTCTGAGAAGACATCGGTGGTTGGGATGGAGCTGAATGTGAAGGCAAAGGATGCGACATGAGCTGCAAAGGAGGAGGAGGGGCCCCTGGAGGATGCTGGTTGGGGAGAGTGTTGAGGGGCTTCAGAGCAGGAGGAGGGGGAAGATTAGCAGGCATCTGAGGGAAAGGTGCTGCAGACGGGTGTGGCAACTGTTTGTGGGATGGTGGAATTGGGGTTGTGGGAGGGGGCTTTACTTGGGCGCCAGTGAGTGGTGGGTGTGGGAGCTGAGTATCCCTAAAAAAGGGCACAGAACGGGGAGGGGTCTGCGGTGGTGAGCTGTTTGGCTGCAGGGGCTGTGAGGAGTTGAGAGACGGTGAAAAGTGCAACGTAGAAGCAAGAGGAGGGTCCTGACTGAGTGCTGCTGGTGTCGGCCGTGGACCTGGGACCAGCTGTGACCGGCTTCCTGAGCTGCCTGTGGCTGGGGACTGAGCAGCAGCAGACTGTGTGGAGTCTGGAGAAGATAGACCAGGGCTCTGGGCCGGATCAGCTGAGGCAATGCTTTGTGAAGGTTGATTGGCGATGGGAGGGTCCTGAGAGGAGAGACCTTGAGATACCGATGAGTCAGATGGCACAGTGGCTGAAGCGCAAGCCTCTGGTGGAGCCCCGTTGGGCTGGGCAGAAGAGTCTGAGTCGCTCTCATTGCCCTGCTGAGGACTAGGTATGCTTGGAGAGGAACTGCGGTTGTCCTGATCGATGTCTTTGGTGTCACTGCCATCATCGTGAGCGCTGCGACTCTCTGAGGAGCTTTCTTCCTCTGCCTCACCTTCTGAACGTGAGCCGCCTTGTGGATCCTTAAAGAACAAACAAACCTGGTTTATTTTGAACTGTCAGAACAAAACTTCAAAACAAAGAGTCCATGTAAGGTTAAAATGAAACAGATAACTGGTGCTTAGATTTTCTGACTTTTCACTGGAGTCAGCATCGTGACCCACTGGTTGTCTCTGCTTCAATGTTTTCTGTATAGTTACCTTCAGTCTTTAAACCGACAGCAAATTCCTTTTTTTCTCTCTTTTATTGTAAATCAAAGTGATGAGAAAAAGGGAAACAATAGATCTATCATTGATTGTCTAAACCAAATATAAATATAACAATGCAATAAAGAGGGTAGAAGGTTATTTCACCAGTGACAGTCGGTTTGAATTTAACATGAAGAAACTCTCATATTATCATTATTATTGAAATTATCAATAATTAGTGTAAACATATTACATATAATCTTGTGTCATTATATCAAGCTTGATAGAAAGTTGTATTATAATGTAGTATGCATTAGTATACAGACAGTGCTCAACAGCGCCCCTATTGGTGGAATTACTTAAAGCTCCTGTAAAGGTATAAGAACAGAGCAGTTCTTAACAGAAGAAGGTCTGAGGTCACTGATGCGTATAAATCAAAGTCTGGCATGCACCATCTACAATTAATCAGTATGAAAGCCTTTTAGAAAGCTTCATGATAACTCCATGAGCGGGGAATATTTCTTAAAGGAAACTACCACACTAAGCAGAGAGTGTTAGAGAGCTGTTATTATAAAAACAATGGAAGTAAAAGTCAAAGAACAAAGGGATCTGTGGTTGGAAAATTTTATATCCGGTTTTGAACCCTTAGATTTCGAATCCCTGGATTTCCTGCTAAAACACAGTGTTTTAGCAGGAAATCCTTGTAAGCCTTAATGACATGTGGTCTCACATCTGGTAGGTTTACTTGCGCCTGTCTTTTACCTGAATCTTTGGCCTTTTAGGTGTCATCTTTTCAGGTTCATCAGGCTCTACAGCAGGAATTTCCCGCACGCGTTTTGCAGTCTTTGGCACCGTTACCTCCTCTTTTATCTTCTATAGAAAAAGCAAAATTACAGGATTAAACTAGTCCTATTAAAGAGCCTGTGAGCAAATTACTATGACTAAAATGTCCCTTCTCAAACAAATAAAGTGTCTAAATGACCTGGATCTATAACATTTTGACAAAAGAGCACATAAATATTCCTATATTTACATGTTTAAATGATGCCATATGGGGTTATTTGATTTTTGGTTATATGCTGCTTACCTTGTTCCCTTTCTTTGTGGAGTCATTTTTATGATCTGCAGAGGATCTTAATGAAATTGAGATTCCTCCAGTTGGGAAATTGTGGTTACTGTGCTGTGAATCCTCTGTGCTTGGTGAGCCTGTGAACCTCCTGAGGCCACTTCTTAATGATGACATCTGCTTTAAAATGCAGCCAACATCATAATTGTTTACAAAAAACTATTGTACTCAAATAATCAATCTTTAATCTAACTTGTCTTTTGTTGCATTTGCGAGTTAACATGAAGATGAAAGCTTACAGGTGCTCTGCTCTGCCGAGTCCTCATTCCATGCTTGTTGTTCACCTCTTCTTCCGCTTTGACAGGTTTGAACATAAATGAAGCGCTTGCAGATTTAGAGGCAGGTGGCAGGCAACCATGTTTGTTTTCGTACACGCGGCAAGTCGTGCAGAGCAGAGAGTTGTCTCTCCCGACCTGGTGCCAATCCTTGGAAGCTGTTAAATAAACAATGGCTTTAGAGGCAGGTTTCAGGCGCTGCTTAAAGCTCTTCACTCTGTAATAAAACCTACTGGTTGTTCCACAGTGACTGCAGCTCTTTGCTTCCTGTTCGCTGTCTTCGCTGTCGACATCATCTTCACTGGCAGAGCTGGCTTCAACTACAGCGGATAAACAAAACAACAAAACAGAGCAAGTGACTAACTTGAAAAAAAATTGATCAGATGTGTATATGTCTACATAAAAGACAGCATCAGCTAAAGAATTAGTAAGATTACAAAATACATCCCTTATAGACTGAAAAACATAGGGCTTTATATAATAAAAAACATATGAACTACTCTTTATCCAGGGTAGGATGCCAATACAAAAAGCAACTTTCATTTGTCTAACAAATATGAAGTTACGGGGATTTTTCCCTTCTCTGAACACGCTCAGACAAGAGATTTACACAAATAATCCACTCTGATTCAATTCTGATTAATGATTTATTAGATTAAAATGAGTCCCATCTGATTATTTGATAGCTTCTGGTTAGATGTATTTTCTTTTAGTCTTCTAATGTTACTGCTGTCCACCAGAGGATGTTGCAGTTCCTTTTTAAGCATAGCCTAACAGGTATTTTGAAGAGAAGCAATAAAACATGAGGTTTGCACATTGTGTAGGGCGGGGTTGTTTTTTTCTTATTCTACATTACACCTTTTTGGTCCTTGTTGTTTTGTCTTGTTGCTAATAAAGCTAACTGTTTTTTTTCTTTTCTCCATGTCGGAGGTGATGTTTCAACATGGACAAAAAGTGACTACAAACTGGCGCAGCAATGCTGTGGTTTATTGGGTAAAAGAAAAAAAAACACTCCGACCCTCTGTTGGTTCTGCTTTACACACCGGCTTTGTGAGAATCCTTGCTAACCTGCCAACTTCTCTCCTGCTATTAAAGCTGACTCTCTGCCTGCTGGTGAGTCAGAGGCACGTGTGTCCTCCTGTCTGCAGGCGCTCAGGGTATGTCAATGACATGAAGGGTGTGCGGTCCACCTTTCTAACATATATATGTGCAAATAAGGAGCTAATTGTGTTTAAAAACACTGTTTCTGTGGCTGTTATGTTCAGTAAAATTTAGTGTATCTGTCTAATATCAATGGGATTTTGACAACTTTCAGTGTAACCAGCGCTTGCGCTCGAATCACTGGACAGAACCCTGGGGAGGGAGCACAGATGTCTGTAAAAGGGCTGATACGCTTATAAAAATGAGCCTGAATTTCAGTGTAGGGAAACACATTTGAGAGTAGAGAACCGCTCCACTAAAATTCGCTCTCGAGAACCCTGCCAGAGAGGAGGCAGGTTAGAACAGAAAAACGAACCGATCCAGAGTCCGATCCGGAATTTTTTATATTCATTTATGGAGATGAGGATGAACAACACATAAAAAACACACATTATGCTCATTATGCTCGTTACGCTGTTCTGTATGTAAATATGAACACTTCTCACCTAAACAGCACCCATTTAACTACTGGTCTGGAAGCGCTACTAGTCTCTACCAGCATTGAATGCTAGATTAGTTTAAATACAGAGTTACATTACCAACTATCCACATCATTGAAACAGAGTCACAAAACTAATGAGTACGTTCACAAAGTACGTTCTTGACAGGAACACAGGAAAGTATGGACTCTGGGAGAACGGGAAAATGCAGAAAACTCTGGGTAATTTGGAACAGTAGTGTACTTGTGACATCACCACATTCAAAGCGTCTGGAGCTGCATTTCACTTCCTGTTATTAATAGTCTCTAGATAATAATAAATTGTAACTTTTTTCATTTAGTGGTGGGATAATGATTAATACAGTCAGGTAAACAAAAATCAAATGAATGTTTTTCCAAATAAAGCAAACCAGAACCAGTGGTTCATCAAAAACGGCTATGCCCAGGAGAGCTGCTGCAGATGGGCTAACTTTAGCCTTGGCTGCAGTTAGACTCGGAGGTCCACTGGTTGCCACGGCCCTCTCAACATTTGAACTTTTTTTTTAAATTACGCACTAAATCAGTAAATAGGCCTTATAGTGAAGCTTAAAAGTTTAATGTGCTTGCCTCAAATGATCTTAAAAAAATGCTTTTGTAGAACATCAACAGCAGATAAGTGAATTTTTAACCAAATAACCTGAGCTGTGTGACCACTCCATTAGAAGCTGCTGCTGTGGTGCATGCTGGGACAACTGTCAGTTGTCAGGGGCGAGAACAACATCTGGGGATTTTTTCCGCTCTCGGTCTTGTGTTCTTCTGAATTGGAACAGTACTAGGGCTGAGGCTGATGACGTTTCATGAGCACGTGAGAACGCACAAGTACACATATTGAGAAACGGCCATTGTGTTAGTTAGCATGATACTACCACCACAATAGAGTTTTGAACAATACCTACCAAGGGTGTCCCAATAGTTTATAATTGTTTTTAATTTCTGATACGATACCGATGTTGACCAGATATGATATTAGTACGAATCAACATACTTTCATTACTTATTTTTTAGTGTGGGATGATTAATAAAAGAAAAATCGTTAGGAGAACAATTAACCCATGTGTTATTAACCACAGATTAACTTTAAACAGAAGCAGGGTGTTCATACCAGCATGGTCATTATTTTACATTTTTGATGCAGGCCGACATGGAAGCAATATCTGATATCAATATTGGATCAGGACATCCCAACTGTATATATGTATATAACCCTGACCTGAATAATTTCGAGATGGAGGGCTGACAGTAGCTGCTGTGGATCGAGTCTTTGCTTTGCGAGAGGACGGCTGCCGACGTTGCTGACGATAAGCTCTGGTTCCAGCAGCCTCTGGGGTTTTCTTCCAGTGGTAATAAAATGTGATCAGTTCTCCCTGATGACAACACAGATTTATTTAATCGTGTCTGTTAATTCCATATCAATAATTAAAGAGAAAATATCTAACAAATTAAATAAAACAACAGTTGCTTACAGTCTTTTTGCTGGGCAGAAAGTCTTTCCGGATGCGAAAAAAATTCTTTCCATATTGCCTTAGACCTTTGATGAAGCGTTTCTGTAAGATCAACATGAACAAATCAGAGGAAGCAGTTCTATAAATAAACACTACAGTCTCTACTTGCTATATAACCTGAACTGAAATCAAATTCAAAATTATAATAATTATTGCAATGATCCATAACAGGACCTATATCTTTCTCTATTGCCTGTGTTGATATCAACTTTTCAATGTCTAATGAAACTGATCTTATTCCTGTAACTTTATTCAATTTTTGTCTAGCAGTCGTCTGAAAAATCAAGGTCTTAAGCTCATTAATAGTCACTTAAAGGAATTTTCTTAGCTGATTTGCAGCATTCAGAATTGTTTTGTTGAGCACATCTCCAGCAGAGCTCACAATTTAATAGCTAAAGTTAATATAATGATGCTCAACATATTCATTATTTTTAAAACATATATCAAATTACTTGTTCCCACTGCTAAAGAAAGTACAAAATAAATTCTAAAGGACAACTGTAGAACTGATCCGTTTGGAAGAGTTTTCTCACCACGTCATCTTCTGACCAACATTTTTCAATCAGTTTTGGTAGTGGCCTCTTGACCAGACGCTGCAGAGCTTTGGCTGCGTCGTAATGGCTTGCATGAAGCTAAAATGAAATGGGTAAAAAATATCAACTTGTTTTGAATAATAGCGCTGAAATTATGTTATTTCTTCAAGATTACATAGTTCAGGTTTTGCTGCGCACCATGTTGAGAGCGTTAAGTGTGGTGTCATCACGGGAAGCTGCCAGACATCCATCCTCTGTGGATCCACCATCACACATCCCTGCAAATGCTGCCATGCTCCTAAAACAATCACAATTACATTACTCATAATAGCAATAGAGTAATAGTAATGTTGCATTTAGATACTATCATGAAAAAATATTTTAAAAAGCACAGAATAGCCTTAATCTTACTCAATTTACAACCATTTGCATAGCTGCTTAGATCAGCTAAATATATAAATATAGTAAGGTAAATAAAGTAAAAGCAAAGAAAAAGGACTGAGTAACACATTACCTTAAAAAATCTAAAAGGTCAAAATCATTACATATGATTATGGCTTACTAATTCAGTTTAAAACTTACTGTGGTCTAGAAAAAATATTCAAGTTACCAAAATGACATTTATTAAAAAGCAAATAAATGTCTGCCTCCAAGACAGAGACTGACCTGGCTGCTCTAAGGTACATAAGAAGGTCACAGTCATTAACTCCAGGTGTCCACATGAGCTCCTCATTCTCTGTCTGGGTCTGTGCACCAGATGAAGGCCGCTGCTGTAGCTCTGGGAGCTTTGCCTGCAGGAAAAACAGATAAACAACAAAGTATTATATTGTGAAGATGCAGATAAGGGGAAATAGATCGAGCGAAACAGAAGACAATCTTAGGCTTCTTTCTTGCCCTAACCAGTTAGGGCAAGAAAGAAGCTTCAAACGTGGAGAGATGTTCCCCTTTAACAGGACAACGGCTCTACATTTATAAACAGAGCTACAACGTGAGACAGAAAGAGTAAGCCGATGTCTGGACCCAAATCAAGTTTAAAATCTGTAACAATACTTGAGCACTGATACTCAAATATTCTTCCTCACCCATCGCAGGCAGTCTTTCCCCTTTTCCCCCCAAGCTCTGGTCCTCTACCAGAGGCCTGGAAGCTTGAGGGTTCTCCGCAGTACCTTTCCTGTTCCTAGAACTGCAATCTTCTGGACCAAGATGTCTGATGTTTTTCCAGGGATCTGCTGTAACCACTCTACAAGTTTGGGGGTCACTGCCCTGAGTGCCCCAATGACCACGGTCACCACTGATGCCTTTACCTTCCAGGTTTTCTCCAGCTCTTCTCTGGGCCCCTGGTATTTATCAAGTTTTTCATGTTCTTTTTTTTCCTGATGTGCAGTCACTTGGTATTGCTATGTCAACCACAAAGGCTTTCTTCTACTTTTTGTCCAACACCAGAATGTCCGGTTGGTTTGCCATTACCATTCGGTCCGTCTGTATCTGGAAGTCCCACAGGATCTTGGTCATTCTCTACCATCTTTGCAGGTGTTTCCTACTTTGACCTTGGGGTTTCCAGCCCATACTCTGCACAGATGTTCCTGTACACTATTCCAGCCACTTGGTTATGGCGCTCCATGTAAGCTTTCCCTGCCAGCATCTTACACCCTGGGGCCTCAGGGGCCTCCTTGCAAAGTCTGCACCTGGGGTCTTGTCTGGTGTGGAAGATCTGGGCATCTATTGCTCTGGTGCTCAGGGCCTGCTCCTGTGCAGCCATGATGAGTGCCTCTGTGCTGTCCTTTAGTTCAGCTTTGTCTAGCGATTGGTAGGATATGATTTGTGTATATATTTTAATATTGAAAACCTGGGAAGTATTCTAAATTCCATTGGGATTTAAGATGTAATGTGTTCCATATAAGAAAATGTGATCCATATTGGTTGTATTTCTTTGCTAAAATTGTATAATAAAAAGTCGACCAGAAGTGACGCAGAGATGGAAGTCTGGGGAAATTCATTATACCATCATTCATTAACTGTTCAGGTAGACCCCAGGTTGTGCAAAAACAATGTTAATCTAATAATAATGCGCACTGCTGCTTGGTTTCAGGAATACTGCAACACCAGACGTCGGTTTGCAATACTTTTCTGGGAAGAAGACAATTGATAAAGCCAAGGTAGCATGCAGCTGGGCAGAATTAAGTATAATCATTATAAAAGATCAGTTCTAAAAGCCAATAATGTTTATTTTATCCAAAGAAAACAATAGAAGCTTCAGCAGAAACCAGCTTTGCTCACAGTCTGTGTTATACAAATGTCACCAATTATTTCACTGATTTGTGCAATTATAGGCTATGAACGTAGATATTTTATATTCTCTTCGAAAAAAAACTGCACTTTTAAGGGCTTATTTGAATAACATCCTTTCTATGCATTTTATTATTGAATAATGAATAAAAACACATGATAAGACAGAAACATAAATGCATAGTGCATACTGAAATAAACAAGCACTGCTCTGCTTCACCTGCACCCTAAACTTGGGCTTGCTTTGTCTCTCTTTCAGATAGTGACTGAATTTTTTTGTGAAAACCTCCAAGTCTGTGTTGCCAGCAATGTAGAAGGAACCAGTTTTTAATCAAGGGTTCCCTTTTAACGTCATAAAAGCATTCAACAAAATTGCAAAAATAATAAAAAAAAATAGAAAGTGCTTTTTTTTCAGGGATATTTTGTAGCCTAGTAAACTAGCCCCACTTGCCAGCGGCCAAAATCATTTTTGCCTGCGAGTTTGGTCTAGCCTCGATCAATGCCCCAGGCCCTAGAACTGGTGGGCCAATCACAACACAGAAATGAGTTCTGAATGTCTGGATTTTGAGGGCGTGACGACAAAGCTGTGCGACGCTGGAGAAAGCACAACAAGGAAGATGGCAACAACTATTGAACAGTAGCATGCACTATGCCAGTAGTAGATTTCAATGGAGCACTCCATTAAAAGTTAAAAGTCCTCTTTTCTATTGCGTTGTTCAATAAAAGTATGTTTTAAGATCATTTGAGGTGAGAATATTATACTGTAAAGCGTCACTATATGGTCCATTTACCTATTTAATGTGTAAATAAAAAACAATTTCCAAGTTAAGAGGACCGCGGCAACCAGCAGACCTCTGAGGCTAACGGCAGCCAGGGCTGACCGCAGCCTGTCTGTAGCGGCCCTCTCTCGGCATAGTTGTGTGTTAAGGACCGCTGGCTCTGATGGCGATTTTTGACTCAGCTTTGGAATCAGTTTTGGAAGGATTAAACTTGGGGTTTTCGTTGAAACGTGAGCAGGAAGAGGCTCTACGCCCATTCATTTTTAAGAAGGACAAATTCGCCGTTTTACCAGCAGGCTTTTTGTTTGCACCCCCACCAGCTTTCTGTCTCGCTTCCTATGTCACAGTCAGTGCACTTATTGGTCAGAGCGCTGGCCAATAGGCACAGACATGGTTTGAAAAACAACAGGTTGTTCTCAACAACAATCTTCCGATGTCTCATTCATAGGGGCTGGACTAAATTACACATTTAATCTCACATTTAGTCTGGTTAGATATTGTGAGCATATTGTTCAAAAAAACTCTCATCACAATGACAATCTGATATTCATATACATGGATCTGAAATTAGAAAAGAGTGTCACTACTACTGCAATTTAAGTAATTATAAAGAGCATCTAAATTGGGAGTTATATTTACCTGATGACTTGGTCCCACTCTTATTTCACCCTGTGTGCTGTTCAAGCTC
Organism: Cyprinodon variegatus; assembly: GCF_000732505.1. Taxonomy (NCBI): domain Eukaryota; kingdom Metazoa; phylum Chordata; class Actinopteri; order Cyprinodontiformes; family Cyprinodontidae; genus Cyprinodon; species Cyprinodon variegatus. The sequence continues at coordinate 217,719 of NW_015151389.1, read as the reverse complement.
CTGAAATAAAAAGAAAGAAACAAATAAAATGTATAAAAGCGTTTCAGAGTACATAAGACTTTCTTTAATGGTTATCTCATCTATTTACAGTACAGACGCATATACAGTATGCAGTCAGACAGAGTAACCTACGCCTCCTGTATCATCTGAGGCTTCCCTCCCTTCCCCTGCACTGATTTCAGCAACAGATCATCATCCCGCCCCTCCTCCTCTGTGATCCAATCTCAGTTCACAGTTTCTTCTATTACATGAATGAAATCCGACTCCACAGCGGCTGCAAAACACTGTCAATCAATCACGCTTAAGCTGCTAATTTTTACGGTCACCATTACGAGAACAGCCTGTGCCGTTCCGCAGATCTTAACAGGTTGGCAGTCTGCGTGTACCTGTCAAATAACAAAACAACAGCTAATATGTACAATCAGTAATACACGTAAAGGTTAGCACACATAAGACGTTAATGTACATTAGCAACAACCCGCTAAGATACCCGCTTAACCTCAAGGTGAATCAAACAGCGGGTGCATAAAATGTTTTAATAAGTGTTTTTTTTTTTTTTTATGACAGAATAATTCAAAGCACGCACGGGGAAATAAGTGTTGGTCACATTAAAGTGAACAGAGAGAGAGGCGTTTTCCCAGCGGGAGCCGCTAGCTGCTAACGAGGTAACATCTAGCTTGTTAGCCACACACGAACTTCGTGACCACTGACACCCAGGCTATTAAACACCGACGGCCCTCGAAGTAACGCCGCCGGACAAGGGAATGCGCGTTTAACACGCACAGATTTTTAAACGCAACGCAGATGACAAGTTAACGAAGTTACCTGCGGGGACTGAACAGGTCGTCCATGTCGACGGATGTTTGGTTGGTTGTGGCTTGTTGACACTACGCAGCACTGTGGGCGAGACGCGCGCGCGCGCACACACACACACAAACACACACACACATACATGTATACACGCGCACCAACTGTGCGATCCCTATTACATGGCTATTCAAAATGGAGGCGGTGTAGTGTAGAGGCTCGCTCTATTTTTTTTTTTTCAGTGTAGTGACCTCAGCAGCCACAGAGCGTTCACATCTTATCTGGATGTTCAGAACTGAGCATGTGCCGCAGACATGCTGGGCTTCATCGCCACTTTCCTGCTGCTGTTGCTGCGCAGTCAGCCATTAATCTGAACGGTTTATCATACTCTGCGGGGCTGCTGCTTGCAGTTTTTAACACTGTTATGTAACACAGTCCCCATTAGGCCCTTGCTCCTAATAGAATAACTTATGCTAGCTAAACATTTTATTTAACTCATCTAATGATATAATACTTTGTCTTTTTTTTTTCAAATATAAAAGAGTAAGGAAAACAATAATAAAAAAATTGAAAAATACCTTTTTTTTCCATGACCAAAAATGGAACAGGGGGAATACAATATTCTAATAGTAGCCTACTGGTCCCTTCTACAGCTCTTTGAAATAAAAAAGTTTTATTTAAAAAATGCATTTACCTCATACACGTCATTTTGTAAACACACAGTGTGTACATAACGATATTTTGTTTTGTACAGCTCTCATGACATTTCCATTTCTTAAAGTGCAACAGTGATCAAATGTAAACAGTGTGGAAGAAAAAAAAAACGTGCAAAAAAGCTCAAGGATGTGGAAGTTCGGAGCATTAAATATATATGGTGCAATTTTGCAGTGTTTTGGTTTGGTGTTGTCAGCTGGATGCCAGAGGCGTAGCCAGAAATTTTTTATAAGGGTGGCCAGGCAATAACAAATGTGCACTGTGGGGTGGCTGAAAGTAGATAGACACCAAAACTTCATGGTCAATCTACACTGTTCCAACAGGAAAATTAACGAGCAAAACATCCATATTTTGTAAATAAAGAAAAACTATACTTTCCCACAGGCTTTGCTAACAAAAAGACAAATATATTCAAACATCCGTGCTTTCTAAATAAAAGGTATAGTGAATAACATTCTTTCAGGTTTGAGTTTTGGGTGAACATCTTTTCCATTGTCATTACTTACCTACATTTATCAGTAATCATTCTGCATAAGATTGATATTTACAAGTACTAATATCTACGTAAATTGATTATTTAATACGTTTTTATTAAAATTGTTATTTATCACTGATTTCTCTGAAGACTCCTAGATGACTTGCAGAGACATTTTCTCTTTACCCCTTAAAACACAAAATCTGTTTCTGGTTGAATTCAGTACTTATTGTCTTTAATGATAATATATTGATGTGCATAATTAACCACATTGTTTTGTTGTCAAGTAATTGTAAATGTATGAAAAATTTAAATGTTTAGAATATTCCACTTGAGAGTATTACTGTTGCCACCATCTGTATTAGGAGGAAATAAATGGTAGGGTGGCCACAGGGGGGGCCAATGATTGGCTAAGGGTGGCCATTGCCACACCTGGCCCCCCATCTAGCTCCGCCCCTGTTTGATGCAGAGTCTGACATGATTTAGTTTTTTCGACAGTTCAGCTGTCTGATGGCGGTGGGGAAGAAGCTGTTTCGGAATCTGCTGCACCTGCATCGAATGCTGCGAAGAGGGCAGAAGGGAGAACACTCCATATACAATTAACATATCACATCATCATGATAATGATGCATACTTAACCATAATTAACATTGCAAATAATAAATTAACATACCCTATATGTCAATTTTGGGAAAATAAATTTTATGGCATTGCATTACACTACATAGTAAAGTGCTATAAAGGGGGGTGGGTCACTTTTTATTTGATAAACTAAAACAATATTTAGCTCCAATTAATGGATTTTTTCAGAAGTAGAAAGGGAATCAGTCCATTTAATATATCAGATGTTTTGCCTGGTTAGAGCTCAAATGGATTATTTTTCACAGAGCAGGGATTCTTTAGAACACAGTTTTGCAATTATAAGACACTAGGATAGCCTGCAAAAAATGGCATTTGTGCTTTCTTTGGATAACATTGTCGAGACAAATAGGAATACTTCTGTCAAAATCAATAATCGATGTGGAAGCTTTTTACTTTTGTATTTCTTATTTTTCCCCAAATTTTTTTTCGGCAGAATTGTCTTTGTTGTCTTCGATACTTTGAAATTGGCAAATATCTACAAATAGTTATCTTTAAAACCAGCAACCTTCCTACGTAATGATATTGACATGCATGACCTTGCAAAACAATAAGTACACCTTAGTGATTTTATTTTTTTACAATCATTCACAATTTTAACCAAAAACTGCATTTCATGAGATACAGCGTCACTGAACAGGTGCAACAGTGAAGAGTGAAAATGTTTTCCAAATACAATTTTCAACACTTTTGTATGACAGTACTTTGTAGGACCATAGTTTGCTGCAATTAGAGCATGAAATATTTTACATGTCTCAAAGGTTTCTACTAGGTCAGTCAGGGGGGTTCTTTCTCACAGACTTTGTATTAGGTTAAATCTTTGACTAAACTTTTTCTGACACATAAAGATGGCTTATCCAAACCATTTCAACATAGCTCTGGCTTTATATTTAGGCTTGTTCTACTGCTAGAAGGTAAACCTCTCCCCACAAACTGCTGCCAACTTCTTTCCTTTTGCAAAAAAACAGACAAAACAACAACGCCACAGCATGATGTTGCTATCATCATGTTGAACAGCAATGCTGTATTTTGTTAGTTGCCCATCTCAAATAGTGTTTTGCATCTAGATATTATAGTTACATTCTAGTTTCATCTGAGCAGCGCAGAATTCTATATTCACGGAAGGCACAACTAAAAGTTATTAACAAATCTTAACTTTAACAGCATGTGCAGTTTTTTTTTAATATATGCTCCTATTATAACAGCTGTAATTTCTCTTCCTTGTCACCCTGCAGGTCCTGACAAACAGGAAAAATAAGCCTGACTGGAAACACCCAAACACCCATTGTGTTTCGTAAGAGTGTTTTTTGTATTTTTTGTATTTTTTTTAACAAAGTCCTCACATGGTACGGGATGATATATATATATATAGTGCTCCGTCCATACATTAACACACATTGTGGCTTAAGAGTTGTATAGTGACTGCTACCATTTCCATAAGCAAGGACATTTCTCCTCATTGTTGTCCTTTTCTTTGTCCAGCAGAGGATCCCATTGGATCAATTCAGCAGAGATCTCTACTTTTACGCTCCCTGATGCATCCAGCTGCCTGCAGTTTTGAAACAAGATGCTGCTTTGCTAAAAATATGTGAAAAACAGCAGTGTGTTAAATCATGTTTGTTTTGTGCTGTATTTCATTTGGAAAAGAAAAAAAGATTATAGCACTGAAAAGCTATAATTAATAAGCCCTTAAAGACTTTAAATAAACCCCTTAAGTGATTGCTTTCTTTAAACCAATTTTTCTGTTTTATAAAATTAGTGCAGAATACTCAGTGTGAATGACCTGTCTGCTTAAAGACATATGGACAATTATTGCATACAAAAGATTAATGGTCAACTAATGGACTGGAAAACAATCTTGGACCACTGTTCCTCCCTTGTGTTGCTTGGTTGTAGTCAATTAGTCAAGGCAGTCAGTTGGTTTTCCTTTGATAAAAAAAACGTTGAACTAATCTGACTGTATGATCAGGTTGCATTGTCTTTGTAAACCGCTTTGAGATGACACGTGTCTTGAATTGGCACTATATGAATAAACAGAATTTAATTGAATTGGTTGTTTGACTGTCTGTGTTTGTTTTGTTTTATTTAGTTATTCTACTATCCACAACAGATCTCCACCTTTTCCAAACAGTATAAAGCCAAACATGTCATCCCAGTAATGAAATCATTATTTATCTTTTTAGGCTGAAGAGGGTTATATAAGGGCTTCTTTTTAAACAGTTGATAGATGTCATGCAACAATTGCTCAACTTAATTCATTGACACTTTCATCTCATAAAAGAAACTTTCTCTGTGGTAGGGTGAGTTAAATATGCATCTGTGACATGAGAAACTTGGATTTTAATCCTGAATGTGTCAGGAAGGTCAAACCAACCAAAAAATAACTAAATCTGTTTTTTGTTGTGTCTGCCATCCATCCTTACAGAGGAAAATAAGGTAAGTCTGGGGAAGACTGTCATCCACCATTATAGATTCTCCTGTTAACACATATGCATGAGAAGAACATACATATTTGGAAGGAAAAGACAAGTTGGATTTAAAGCTGGGGACATGAAACAACAAGCTAACAAAATACACAAAGGCTTCCATACTTCAGGATAAAAAGAAAAAAATGGACACACAACAAAACAGGTATTTCAAGACAGTGAAACTTTATTAATGTAATCTCCAAAGGGTAGGTTTATGCAGTTAACATCATAAGGTACTACAATCAGATCTAATATTTAACTGCTTAGAGCACATTTAACAATTTGTTGTATTTTTCATTTACTGACAGTAAAAGTTCTAAACATCTAATTCCTGCATCAAAGTCTTTACACTCGTTTGTGTGTCTCAATTCACCAATAATTGTCTCTTTCACTCAATCACAGGATTCCTGAAGTTTTTCCCAGCAAACTGAGCTTTGTCTCCCAACTCCTCCTCAATTCTTCCAAAGGGGGAAAAAAAAACCAGATAGTTTCAATCAAACTTTACAATATACCTGAACAGGCAGTTCAATGTAATGCATACATGTGAGTCAAATTATTGCCAATTATTATTTGCAAAAAAGTTCAAGCTTATCTATTGCTTTATGTTTAAGGTCATTTTCCTGAGGTTTTTGGTTTTAATGTAAAGAAATTCAAGGTATATGAATATTTAGAAAGTCTTTGGTTAGTTTATTGGTCAGTTTATTGAAGTGGTAAGCAGCTATTTAAGTGAAAAAGGATAGCGAAAATAGTGACCAAAGAAGAGAGATCATGAAATTTTTAATGAAAAGAAAACTCACCTCAGAATCTGATTGTATTTAGCCAAACGCTCAGAACGGCAAGGAGCCCCTGTCTTGATCTGGATGTAATAAAAATATTACCATTTTGGTTATTTTATTTTTAGTTAAATTTGAAACAATTAATCATATTAATCATGATTAATAGATTATAGAAATAATCGTCTACTAATTTAGTAATGGATTAATGGTTAACTGGAGTACAGACTCCAGACTAATACATACCTTTAGCTGACAAAGCAACCCACTTAGAGCAGAAATTATGCCAAAATTGTGAAAAAATATATAAACATTTTGCATTTATGATTTAAAAAACTTTTTTGTCTGCCAGTATTCTCTGTCCAGAACTCCTCGAGTGGAAAAGTTTTAGTTTCATCTGGTTTAATTTCGTAAAAAGCCTTCTTTAAGGAACCTTTTGCCATCTGATTATAAATCGTTTAATCGAAAAAAAGAATTGACAGATTAATCGATTTGCAAAATAATTGTTAGTTATAGCCCTAGTTTTAGTTCTTATGTATGTTTCTTAGACACACATCAACACCTGATGTTGCTGGCAACAAGCTGTCAACCAGTACCTTATTGAGTTATTCCAAAAAGGTGAAATTGATCTCTGGTGAATATCTGTAGGAAGTTATGTTTATTAAACACCAGAACATCGCTCTGTATATTACCTGTCCAGTGCACAATCCAACCACCAGATCGGCTATGAAGGTGTCCTCAGTTTCCCCGGAGCGGTGACTCACCATCACGCCCCAGCCACTCTCCTGGGCCATCTTACACCTGCGGGGTGCAATCTAATGACATTTCACTAAAGCAGAACTAACGTAATCAGATTTTTGCTTTTCTGCTTGTGACACCCCGAATATACATTCCAACTGTAACATGTATGTTTTCCCAAGAACCTCTGACGATAAACTCATATTGACTTACGCCTTCAATGACTCTGTGACCGTTCCTATCTGATTGACCTTGAGTAGCAGACAGTTGCAGGCTTTCTCCTCCACTGCCTTGCAGATGCGACTGGGATTCGTCACAGTTAAGTCATCTCCAACAACCTGGATGTCCGTGCTCTCAGTGAAGTTGGTCCAGGCTTCCCAGTCGTCCTGGTCAAATGGATCCTCAATGGACACCACTAAATAAACAGTTAAACAGATTTCTGTGATATTACATACGGTAGCACAAACAACATTTGCAGGCTAAAGACAGATATCTTTTGAAATTAAGATTTAAAGAGGGCAGACGTATCGGGGCACCGTGGGAAAGTTGCCAGTCTGTCACGGAGTATTATTCAAATCTGTTTTACACTTACTGTTGAAACTCTTTCATAAGGTCAAGATTTTGACTAAAAATATGTACATATTTATATGCAACACACCCTGCAGGTTTATATTAAATACTTCAGAGTTTTTCAGTAAATGTCATTACTGAATATGCCTTCTAGGCTTCCTAAGGGCCCCCTCTCTATAATCTCACCTATTTCCCATTTCCTCCATCTAGGGCTGAAACAATTAATCTGATTAATCCTGATTAGTTGATTATTGAAATAATCTGCAACTGATTTAGTAATCGATTAATCGTTAACTGGAGTTTGGAGATTCTAAAACATAAAACTTTATCTGACAGAGCATCCCACCTTGAGCAGCAGTTATACCAAAATTGTAAAAAAAAAAAAATATGGAAACAATTTGCATTTAAGATCAAAATCTGCTCTATCCAGAACTCCTCAAGTGGAAAACTTTTAGTTCCACGGTTTAATTTAGCCAAAGTCTTCGTTAAGGGAACCTTTTGATATCCGATTATTTATCGCTTAATAGAAGAAATAATCAAGATTTATCGATTTGCTTAATAATCGTTAGTTGCAACCCTACCTCCATCACCAGAATGCTCTTTGTGTCTGTTGAGGCTCGATTAGTTCCTCATTTCCTGCTAAAGAAAAGCAGGACGATGCTGTCATCACTATCGTGTGGACGTTGTGTCCAGAGAGATGAACACTGTTAATTTTCTATCAAATATTTGTTTGCATGTTGATCAAAGAGTTTAATTTCTATCTGACATAACAATAACATCATCTCCCATGGTTTTGCTTTAAGCCATGCACGGTCCAACATCAGATTTATGAACAGATTTTATTGTAGTTGAGATTTTAAGGAGTAATAGTTAAAGTGGCCTGAACCCAAAATGGATGTTTGTCTGTAGTTGAAAAGAGAAAAGGTTCAAGGTGCACCAACATTATTTCATGAAACTGTGTTACCTCAGTCATATGAGGTTGAATATTTTATTCCGCCCTGCACTCTTGCTCTTGAACAGAGTGTACAAAGTTTTATACCTGGGTAATCCGTCACAAAGCTCCTGTACAGGTCAGCCAGCTCGTCGGGGGTGATATAGCGGCTCGGATCATCAGGTGACTTGAAGTCCAGGTCATATTTTCCGTCCCTGTAGAATTCAGATGCCGCCACATCCATCCCAATCACAACCTCCTCAGTGTACCCAGCGTTGGCAATGGCCTCCTTCAGAAGTTCCAGAGCTGCAGGAGACAAAATAAAACATTACATTGCCAACCTGCTTAGATATTCTTTAATCAAATGCTCCTATGGGTCGACTTTGCTAACAACCTAGGATAGTAAAGTTAGTAGTAAGCATGCCCACCCTCCTTATTTTCCAGTATATTTGGAGCAAAGCCGCCTTCATCGCCCACATTTGTGGCATCCTGCCCATATTTCTTCTTTATGACATTTTTGAGGTTGTGGTAAACCTCTGCTCCGATGCGCATGGCTTCTTTGAAGGTGGTGGCACCAATGGGCAGGATCATGAACTCCTGCATGGCTAGCTTGTTACCAGCATGAGAGCCACCATTTATCACATTAAAGGCCTGGTGATAAAAGTGCAGAGAAGAGAAAGTTGGTAACTTAACGGGAGGAAATACATGAATGTTGGTTTGTTGTCTCACCGGAACAGGCAATATAACCTCAGGGTTTCCTGCCAGGTCTGCAATGTGACGGTAGAGGGGAACGCCCTTTTCTGCAGCACCAGCTTTGCAAACGGCCAGAGAAACACCAAGGATGGCGTTTGCTCCAAATTTGGCTAAAAACATACAATAAATGTTATCAAATACTTGCATTTAGAATAATGAAAGACAAAGCAGAAAGACAACAATCTACAATAACTTTATGCACACACTGAGTCGCAGTGAAACTTCATGTGGTCTAAATCTAAAAGGCAAAAGCCCAAAAGAGAGTTATAACAAGACTATTCACAAATTTACATTTGTTCTCTGTGCCATCCAGATCGATCATCATCTGGTCAATTCTCTCCTGCTCAACCACAGATACACCCTGAGGAAACAGGTATTAACATTTTATAAAAGAAATGAATTTACATCAAGTAAGGAAGAAAGAACTAACAAACACTGAGCTGCTGTCTTACCTCACTGATAAGAGCTGGACCAATACTTGAATTAATGTGTTCTACAGCCTGGGAGACCCCTATAATGGACAGAAAATTGTTATCTCTTTACATTATCCACCAGTTCTTTAAAGAGATGGTTACAGAACACATGCAACCTCTCATGTAGTTGATTCGCACCAAAGGTATGATTAGAACAAATATTCTCATAGGTTCCACTGTTTTCAAATGACCAGTGTTTTTCTATTTCTTAAAGAAGTTAAAGTCAAAATAACAACCTTGTATTAATCGAAGAGCAAATCAAAAGCTGTACAGAGCTCTGAAAATAATTTGATTCAGGGTCATTTCAACTAGCATCACCCACCACGGCTCAACTGAATGTGTGTTTCCATAGCATGAACCTCTTAGGGATCTAAGGAAGTTTCGGTGACTAATATTTCTCCCTACTGTGTTTACACTGTTTTCACTTAAGGAAAATAACCAATCAATGTGTGCTGTATGTTTCATGGAAACATACAGGGACTGCCTGTGGAGCTGGTTAACAGTTCCCTTTTGTATCTCTGCTTCTTTCTGTATGTCTGCTTCTGTCTCCTTGAACCCCCCTCGGCCTCGGCAGATTGCCATTCACACTGAGCCTAGTTCTGCTGGAGGTTTCTTCCTGTTAAGAGGGAGTTTTTCCTCTCCACTGTCACTACAAGCATGCTTGTTATGAGGGACTGCCTTCGAATCAATGAGACAATGCAATAAACTTCATGCATTATAATTTGTGCTTGAGTTTGTTTTTATGTCCTTTATTTTATGGAAAGAGGGTTAAAACATGCATTAAAGGTTTCCCAAGATTGGGAATTAACCTGATGATGGCCTCTCTACCTCTGTGACAACGCCTCACCCAATTTGTGGTTTGAGAAGTACAACATAGGTTTTTAGTTCAAGGGGTACACATTTGCAAAAGACTGAGGATATATTGCACTTGAGATAAAGACTGCATGCAAAGTATAATTGTTCATTTGCTTCACCTTCCATGAAATTCTGTTGTGGATTCTAGAGGTTAGAAAAGCTAAAATACTCAGCAACAAAACATTTAAAACAAAAACGTGATACATTTTTAACACCAAGGATCACAAATTATTCCATGTTTACCTCTATGTCCTAGTCTGATAAACCAGACTAAATGTGAGATTAAATGTGTAATTTAGTCTGGCCCCGATGAATGAGACATAGGAAGATTGATGATGAGAACAACCCGTTGTTTTTCAAACCATGTCTGTGCCTATTGGACAACGCTCTGACCAATAAGCGCAACTGACTGTGATGTAGTAAGCGTGACAGAAAGCTGGTGGGCGAGTAAACAAACAGCCTGTCGGTGAAACGGTGAATACGTCCTTCTTAAAAATTAATGAGCGTAGAGCCTCTTGGATCGAGGCTAGACCACTCATAGGCAAAATGATTTTGCCCGCTCGCAGGTGGGGATAGCTTATTTCCTAGTTGAGCAACCCCACCTCATTCTTTGTCAAATTATTGTCTCTATTTTTATTTTTAATTAAAAAGCCTGTCTTCACTGCCTCCTTCACTCTTTTAACTCCTGCAAATTTTGCTTCACCTAATTAGCAGACAACCTAATTTCAACGAATTCCCTCAAAACACACCATTTGCCTCGCTCTGCTTCACTTTCCCCTGCAGCACCCAAGAGATGCTCTACAGATAAGGATAAATGGAAATCCTTCTATCCAGCTATTAGATTTTTGTTTGGTGTGACACCAAACACAAATCATGGTTGGTTTGGTGTGGAAATACTTGGGTACTTGCTGATATATTATACTCTGATGATAAGTTAGCACTCGTTTAATACTACCTGGCTGTGAAAACATTGTCTTTAATTCAAAAATCACAGGGGAAATAAGCTTGCTAACACTTTAATGCCTGTGGGAACAAGGAGAGCTGACAAAGAACACGAGAGAGGCAGAACACACAAATATAAACATTTATTTTATCAGAAAGGTAAAACCACAAATTCAGACAATTATTATCCATATTAAAACTAAATGAATAGGATTCACAGACCTTTTCCCAGGTAGCGAGACTTGTCATTGTCTCTCAGTTCCAAAGCTTCATAGATCCCAGTAGAAGCACCGCTTGGAACAGCAGCTCGGAACAAGCCTGGACAACATCAAGCAGAACAAAAAAAAACCCAACAATGTACATCAGACACTAATGGTTAACGAAAAATGAAGCACTTTTTTCCAGGGGAATTCGAATATCTAATTTAACTAACACTGTGTCAATTAAATTAGGTTAAAAAGGAATATGCTACAGTCTACCAGTATTATTGATATAAAAATATGGATAAAGTGAGCCAGAGGGGCAAGACAACATAATGATAAATAGCTCCTAAACAATGCCTCATTGATGTCAGTTGCTTAGTGACCAAAACAGACGAGAGTAGAGAGTGATTTTTTTTATTATTGAAAAAAATGTTCTGCAGTATTTCCTACAAGTTACTGTTTGCAGTCGTGCAGCTCAAATCCCTCCATTACAAATATTACTTCAGCAGGGCTGTAGACAGAAAACGTTCAGTAAACAGTGTCTGAGGGGGCTAAGATACAAACTCCTAAGCTTAATTTTGATTTCATTGATTTCATAGACAATTTATTTCACATATTAATATCCAGAAACAGAAAAATACTCAAGTCGAGAAGTCAGGCCTACCGTTTTCAGTGTAAAGATCAACCTCCACTGTGGGGTTTCCACGAGAATCAAAGATTTCTCTGGCATGGATCTTGATGATAGACATGGTGCACGCCTGAAGACAAGAAATATGTAAACTTGTTTATACTGGAACAGAAAATAATCCCAGTGTTTCAAAGAAGACAAATTATTTCAGGTAAAGAAAACTTCAAAAATAAAACAAAGCAGTTCAAAAGAAATTAAACTTCATCTAGTACCTCTGACTGTGTTGTGTTGTTGGAATACTTGTAAATATCCTGACCTAACTGTAAGCTTAGGAGAGCATATAGGCGAGCTGCTACTTTAATTGGATTAGGCCTGTTCAACTGTTGAGTCACGTGGATGACAGGATAATGAACTTAGTACATCTGCCAGAGAAGTGTTAACGGTGTAGTTAGCAAGCTGAGGTTTACAGATCTGAGTTTCAGCCAAGTCATTATAACCAGTTCAAACAGAACTTCTGTCAGAGTAAAGCCACTCTACAAATACTGTATAATCTCATATCTTCCCTACATAAACCACATTGAAGAGAGAAAATTACAAAATGCATTTCATGTTGACTAACTAAAAAAGAAAACTTTATGAAAATAGGCAACTAAACAAAAGAAGGAAAACAAAAGCCTTCAAAAGTAGGGGAGACTTCTGCTCATTTTAAAAGACGGCTTAAATTAAGGGGTGGCTTTAGATAACTTAGACAATAATTGCTCCGAAAACAGTAACAGCATGAACAATTGTCGCATTCCTTCAGCAATGTATGACTTGTGATAATGATAAAAACCAATAAAAAAAACGTTGTGATCCCTGAACATACTTCGGATATTATTACAGAAATATACATTTTAACATTACTATTCTCTGTTTAATATCCAACTAGATGTTAAGGCACTATGATACCCATGGGCTTCACTGTCATCCAGTCATGCCCAAGGTAGACCCGGATGAGAGCCCAAGGTTCCAGTACAATTCAATTAAAAAATACTGTATTAATCCTGAAGGGAAATTAAATGTTGTAATAACTGAAGAGCTTTTTTTTTATTTTTTTGGTTTTTTTTAGCAAGTTGTAGACTGCAGGCGGGAGCCTTTGTAGCTGTATGTCTTGCAGGGATCTGGAGTAGCCTCTGACTTTGGACACTGTTGGTGTTTAGGAGTCTGCTGATCAGGTTTCTCACTGTTGTCCATTCATTCTAGAATTCCTCTTTGTGAAAACCTGAGAGGTTCTAGATGGGTTCCTAGAACAGAGCCGGACTTCTTAATCAGCCTTTTAAAATCATTTGCTCTGTTGCTGTTATCTTAGCAAATAATGACAGAAGAGATCAAACTCTCCACAAACGACTTATAGAAAATAGGTAGCATCTTGCTACAAATACAGAGGGACGTAGTCTTTCTTTAGAAGTGCAATCTGCTCTGTCAGTTTTTGTAAACGGCTTCCCAGATGCATCTTCAGTCAACTTTGCTGTCCAGGTGAACACCAAGGTATTTATAGTGGGTAGAATAAGTATTAAACACGCTACAATTTTTCTCAGTAAATATATTTCTAGAGGTGCTATTGACATGACATTCTAACCAGATGTTGGTAACAATCCATGCAATTCACACATACAAAGAAAGCAAACCACAGATGTCCAGCAATCAAGTCGTGTGTAATAATGTGGAATGGCATGGGAAAAACGTATTGAACCCGGGAAGAAAGGGAGGTGCAAAAAGGTTTACCGACATCTGGTGAAAATGTCATGTCATTGCTAGAAATATATTTCCCGAAAAAAAAAGGTGGCGTGTTTAATTCCTTTTTTATCCCTGTATACTCCTTCATCACCTCCACTTCTTATTCCATTAATAGTTACAGTTACAATTACAGTGACTAACTGTATGTGCTCTGTTTCATCCCTTCGACATGGAAAAACTCTCAGTGCTTGTTTGCTGAACTGCTTCTTTCCCAGAGAAAGCACAGCAAGTTTCCTGTTGCCTTTCTAACATAGAATGTATTGAATGATCAGTGCTCCTTTCTTTGTTTTGTTTGTCTGCTTCCCTCTCCTTGAAGCCACAGTCAGCCATGCAGAAGGTCGCCCACACTGACCCTGGTTATGGTCTCTTCCTGTTAAAAGGAGTTTTTTTTTCTTGCCACTGTTACTGCATGTATGCTCGGTGTGAGGGATGTTGTAGAGTAAACAACAAAATGCAAGCGATTATCTATGTTTACCACGTGTTCATCCAGGAGGAGCGCGTCCTGCAAGTCAGTCCCTCGATGCAATCAGCTAGTTCTCCTTGATAGAAACTTATTGATATGACGTGTTGTTAATTGAATTTAAATAATCTTAATTAAACTCAATTGAGCTCAAATCACAAATAGTTTACAAAAGCTTCCATTCAAATATAAGAATTTATTAACAAAAATAATTTAACTCCAAGTAGAACTTGTCTTGGTTAAAATTTGGAGAGGGGTCAAACTAGTTTTCTTTATTTTGGAAAGATACAGTAGCTATTCCTATTTTAGTCCCTAAAAAACAGCAGTGTCAAAGACAAACTGCTGTTCTGAGATCTTCAGTAACAACTGTTTATATCGATCCAGTCAGTAAAGCTACATCAAAAATATTCTCACAAGAAAGGTTTCAAAATAAACACCATTTATCATTTGTAGAGAACTTGGTGAAAAAAGCCAATGTTGGTTTCCAAGATTTATGGTGTTGAACTTTAACAAAGTGGTTACACAACTTGAGTGAAACCTTTCAGCGTGAGCTGGAACAAAAGCTTGTATTCACCCTTTCTTCAGCTGTTTTGGCTGAATATCAACAGATCAGCAGCCAAGTTACAAAACTGCAGAGAGGAAAACCCACAGAGCTTTGGGAGTAAATGTAGCCGCTTGTTGTTGTCTTCTTTTGCCTCAGCAAATGTTCATTGTGGGATTTTAAAAACTTTCCGTATTCCATCTGCGTATGTATGAACTTACTTCACACAAAAACAAGTAGTATTTCCAAAACCAGCATTTTATTATCATACAAGTTACAAAGGTTTGATAGCAATGATATATAGATGCAAAAAAATGAAGAAAACATATTTTCCTCAAAAAAGTGAGATAATTAAAGGTACTTAAAAGAAAAAAACAAACAAACTCTGCAGGAGTATTAGAGTTTATGAGGTGAAGCAGCAGTCACCTTCAAATTTTGGTGTCATATTTATTTGGCTTTTTATGCTTACAAGTGTTAATGATTTAAAATTATGATGAGACAAAAAAAAGTTATATTGCAGTTAAAGGAATAGTACACCCAAAACATGATTAGCCTTCATTTTCTACTCACCCCCATGCTGAACAACACCCTGGAGTACTTTTTTGATATCTCAAATGCATCTGGAGATCTGGGAGGCTTCTTGCTGTCTGCTGACATTCAAATAATGGAGGTGCCCAGCGCCCGAGGCAGAAAGGTCCATAAAAGTCCACAAAAAACGTTTCAATATTCCTCCATACTGCTCGTCCAATGTATTCCAAGTTTCCTGAGTGGGTAGCATCCAGAATTTACTCGAAACGAAGTCATTTAGAATGTTTTTAGAGCATAAACAGTAGTGTATAGGATTTCCTGAAAGCGCGCACCTGCGCGATCCCGACGCTACGGAAGCCGGCAGACCAAACCAGCGCATTCAGCTCGGCAAAGAACTCATGCTCTTCCTCAACACTGAAGTCCTCAGACATTTTTCTTTCGTTGTTTCTTTCTTTGCACAGGTAAACGGCACATTTCTTCTTCTACGCTTGCATTATTGGAAGAGCAGACGCTGAATGCGCACTTTCATCTGGTTTGGTCTGCCGGCTTCCGTAGCCTCGTGATCGCGCATGTGCGTGCTTTCAGGAAATCCTATACACTACTGTTTATGCTCTAAAAACATTCTAAATGACTTCGTTTCGAGTAAATTCTGGACGCTACCCACTCAGGACACTTGGAATACATTGGACGAGCAGTATGGAGGAATATTGACACGTTTTTTGTGGACTTTTATGGACCTTTCTGTCTCGGTCACCATAGACCTCCATTATTTGAATGTCAGCAGACAGCAAGAAGCCTCCCAGATCTCCAGATGCATTTGAGATATCAAAAAAGTACTCCAGAGTGTTGTTCAGCATGGGGGTGAGTAGAAAATGAAGGCTAATCATGTTTTGGGTGTACTATTCCTTTAATCCTGTGGTGTTATAGGTGTGAAGATAATCTAGCATTCTGTTTAAACTAGATTAAGATAAATAAGATTAATAAAACCAGTGGCTCTACCTGAAATGAAATCTGTGTTTTCTAGGGTTGTCTCATTGTTGCTGTTAGGTTTATTCTTTTACACATCATGTGCATTGTTACTTTGTTAGCCAGATTAGAGACAATAGAAGGCCTTCCTTCACACTGTGGATGTCACTGTGTGTAAGGAGGTCATCTAAAAAGGACAGCCTTCTTGTCTTTTAAAGATACACAGGATAGGGGCATATCTTGGAGCCGGACTGATACAGGAGAGCTATCTGTAATCCTTGGGCATGGATGGCGTGTCAGTTTCTGATACGGACTGCAAAGCATCCACCTGGTGCAACACATAGACTCATGAGCTATAAGAAGCAGGAGGTTACCATGTTCGGGGTTCAATCTTTGCCGGACGCTCGCTGACGTTTTTTTGAGCCCACAGCTGTGCAAGCTCCAAGCATTTTCTCTGTCCTGTAACGACCTCATCTGGAATAAACTCTGTTACTTTTTTACTCCTGTTTTTGTAGTCCTTTTTTCTATGGTTTTACCCGATATTAGTTAAGAGTAGTAAATAACTTGCTCCCAGGAAAAGAACCGGAAGGGAAGTCCGGAGGCGCAACTGCCTTCAGGGGGACATAAATTCCTCATCTAACATTGCAATTGAGCGCAGGCATTGTTTTAATGATTTACACCAAAACAGCTGACATTACACTCTAAGAATGTATTGTTTGGAAAACAACCAATCTGGTTGGTTAAACCAATTTTGGTTAGTTCCAATGTTGATTAGTTCCAATTTTGGTTAGATTAACCAACTTAACCAAACAACCGATACAAATGGTAACAGATGGTTTACTTCTCTGACTGTTTGGCTCTAGTCAAGTGGAGAGTGTAATAGTTGGTGGTGGACGAACTACTCATTAGTAGTACTTGAATAAAAGTATTGATACTCATAGTCAAATCTTACATAGCTACAAGTAAAAGTTACTCGGTCAAAAATCTACTCATGTCAAAGTATTAGCACAAATTTTTGAAAATACATTCAAAAGTACAGTACATGCATTAAAAAGTACTTCAGTACTGAAAAATACAAATGAGGTTTCCTAATATCAGATCTTCTGAGTAATTTTAACAAACCTGGTAGGTTTTAGAAAACCACCTTTATTTATGTTTAGAACAACCTGCTACTAATTCTACACCACCATTCTAACCCACCTATATAGAACTTGAGCGTAAAAATGCCACAAAAAATAAGGGCAGCGATTTTGATTATTATTTCTTATTCAGAACAAACCAAAAAGAAAACTGGAGATGCTTGATTCTCCTCACACTCACAATGGAATAGAGGTTTAAATTTGAATCTATTACCACAAAGAAAATTCAACTCTGATGCTACGTTCAGACCGCATGCTACTGAAGCAGCAGAAGCACCTGGTTTACATGCAAAGTCTATGGATGCATGTGTCAAGGTGCATCAAAAGGTTCTGCAGCTCGTTTCGAGCAGCTGAAGCAGCGCCTCATGAGCCTCTGAGCATTTGAGCACATCTTGTGTTTTGCTTCACAAGCAGAAGTTGCTGGAGTTTGCTGCTCGACGAGCCACATCAACCAACAAGAAAAGCTGATCTGGGAGCTGGTCGGGAGACAGACACAGTGCTGCTGATGCAGATGACCACTCCTCTGAGACGGTTTATTAATGCCTAAATTAACTTGTCGAAACCTGCCAGCAAAATATGTTCACTATTATTATTCTGGTGTGTGCAGGTTGGATTACGTACATGAAAATCGCTATTCCGCTAACATCTCCTTCTAGCCGGAAGGAGCCGGGCCTGAGGCAGCTTCTACTGGGGATTTCCAGTGACAACGCAACGCCGATGTACTGGGGTTTCATGCTGGTCCGGCAGCGAAATAATATTTGAAGGCAGGATCATAATCTGGATTATCTGACTGCACAGATTAAGTTCTGAGGGGGACTTTCTCGCTAAAAATATATTAAAACTACTTTTTATCCATTTATGACAGCAAATATAGCAGAGCCGCTCTGTATTATTGAACACAGGAGCAGCAGAGGCATCTGTAGCATCTGGACACACTTTGATGGAAGCGCTTTAGGGGCATCAAAGATGCTGTTGAGGTGCATCAGACCTTAATGTGTACAAGCATAAAAAATGAAGCAGCTGGTGCTTTTTTGCTGCTTCTGAATGTAGCTTGATTTGAAAACTCATCCAACGGAATAACTTGGCCACGTGGCAACAACTCACACCCTGATAAAATGTATAAACTGCAAATCATATCTGCCCTGAGTTTCTCACTTTTGTGGAATGTTATGCAAATCTCTAAAAGAGTGGTATCCAAATTTAGTCCTAAAGGCTGCTATCTTGCATGTTGAAGTTGCATTTTGATAAAGAAAATCAGCAACAGCAGATTAAAAGCTAAGCTGAGCAAAAAGGAACAAGTAACTAGCAGCTTCCTAGAAATGCAGTGGAGTAGAAGCACAATATTTGACTTTGAAATATAGTGGAGTGAAAGTTATAAGTACAACCCCCAAAAATTGCTCAAGTAAAGTAAAGATACTCAAAATAAAGTACTTAAGTACAGTAATCAAGTAAATGTACTTTGATACCTTCCACCACTGGAAATAGTTATGGACGTAGAGAACAATTACAGTTATGTGTACATGCACAGCATGCAAATCTTGGCATTAACCTTGGTTGTTGGTTAGTAATAACCATTAGCAGAAGCATTAGCAGAGACAGTGATACCGGTATTTAATATTTAGGTGAATGAGCAGTTTCCAAGGATTTGTTGTTTTTCTTTAAATTGAAAAGCGTAACATTCTTTTAAAAGCTTAATACACATTTAATAAAATTGTGAACTGAAAAACTGTTATAGTTGTTCAGTTCAAAGTCTGTATTTGGCAGTAGCAAAAACAGAGTTAAATTCTTTGCCTTCAGTAAATGACCTTATGTTGCCTTGAGATAAAATCTCTGCTCTTTTGGCCAGCCGCTTCTGGCAGGAAACGACTTCCTCTGATGTTTGCTGCAGAGGGATTTAGGAGGAAAAAAATTCACCAGCACAGACAAGGGCTTTGTTGTAACTAGCTTTGCTCACTATTGAAAATCTCTAAATATTTCCTAAATGATAAGCAGGCCCTGTTTAATATTTTACACCTACATACCTCAATCTGAACCATTTTTTCAGGTTTTGCAAAAAATTCTGAAATGTCACAAACTGAGCATATGTACTAATTATTTACAATAGTCAGGGTGAATTTTCTTTAACAATATATACATGATGTATAAGTTCAGCATTTGTGTTTATTTTCTAAAGACACCTTTGAAAAAACCTACAACTACCGAACAGAATAATAGCCCCAAGTATATTTTAGAAAACAAGCTCACTTTTTTTTTTTTCTGTTTTTCCTTTCCCGTTCTACCTACATTGCAAGGTCCATATAATCTGTAAAACTCCCTGCATGATTATAATAAAGCAATTTATATGCATAAATCAAGTGGAACACTCTGGCAATAGCCGTACTGTTCCACTTGTGAAAGTAAAATCTGTTGGGCTCTTTTTGGCATCAAGACAATTATTCTTAGCGCCATATCGTCTGACAGGACACTGTAAAAAACAAAAAAAACAAGCTCACTGCAACATATACACATAAACAGCCTATGCAACATAAAAAAGTTTAAATTAAAAAATAGCTTTGAAATTTCTCCCCTTTTATGGAATTGAAGTTATGCAGTTTATCTGAAAAATAAGAAAATAGTAAATGGGAATATTTTGAAAAGTTGCGATTACCTAATTTCATTTGGATGCATTCTTTGTTACCTTTTAGATGCACGTTTTGGTTTTACTTCAATATTCAAGCTTTATTTATTTGTAATTTTGATGAATGAGAGTCCTTTATTACCCAAACCCGAAATTCAGTCCTTCAGATTTTTATATTACGGTACATCGCACTAAATTAAAAAGGATGTTTTAAACACAGATGTCAGGCTTCTGAAAAAGTATTCAAATTTCTATGCAATCAATACTTGGTTGGGACTCCTCTTGCATGATTTTAATTTAACATTTTATAGCTACTGTACATGGGAGTCCCCATGGTTAAGAGGTTTAAGTTGTTGTTTGAATGGGGGGATCTGTTTTTAAATCCCTGTTATGTCAGAAAGGCCATCTGTTGCACAAACTTTGCCAAGTCCTTAAAAGAGTCATATTGACTCTCTGTGGCAAACTGTGAATAAGGAATCAATGAAAGAGAAAAAAATAATTATAATTTAGTTTGCCCCATTCACTTACTGCACTTCTCCATAGTTTAATCTACCCCCTCTCCATTAATGTAATGAGTATATGTGTGATCTTTATCTTGCAGCCTGTCTATTTTTTTGTGTTATTATAGAAGTAAATAAATTGTGAATATTGCAAAATCCAAGTCCCTCTGATTCTTTGTAACTTCACCACAAACTATAGCTTTAGCTATAAGAGCAAATGTCAGAAAGATCAAACCAGCTAAACTTTATTTCAAGTTAATTGGATCCACCAAATTTCAACTTAGTCAACATGTTTTTTGGGGGGTTTTCTTTTCAGTTTTCGCTGTAGCAGATTTTTTTGGTTTTGCAAAGAAATATAGGATAAAGTGCAGAGTATACATTACATTAAAGATGGAAAAAACTGAGAAATTATGACCTAAATTGTTTTGCATTATAGCAGGCCCGTGTACATTTGATAGGCATAATTTGTTAAGCTAAAAGAAAGTAGTCTTCTTATTAAAAGCAGAGATTTAATGAAATAACAGAGTGTTTTTCTTTACTCAGAGACAATCTGCGATTGAAGCCTCATTGATTTCCCTTGACATCACTGGGAGATCATCTGCAGGCTGGAAGCTTGTCTTGAAGCGCTGGAAAAGGTGTGCAGCAACAAACTAGTAACAGTGAGGTTTACTGCAAATGTGTGTTTAAATGTGCAATATCACCCACTGACCTGCCAGATAGTTCCTTTTCCTTTGGCTAATTTCCACACCATGTTGAGTGGGATCATAGACAACGAAGACATGGACAAAAACCAACCAATATAGTAAGCCCACCAAGGATACACATACGAGTTGTTGAACCTCATTGGGGTGTATCTCAGGAGCAAATACACCAAGGATCCCTTTAAAGCAAACCACATAAAAAGAAAAGAACACTGTGGGATCAAAGTTTGACTTTTTAGGAGTGACTAGAGAGCTTAAAAGACTTACAAAGCTCAAAAGAGGGATAGCATACATCCAGCAGTACTTGATCAGTGGAAGAGGTTTGTACCCAATCATGTCTTCAATGTTGACAGAGAAGCGTCCAGCTCCTAGGACAAAAACGGTGCTTTAACAATGAGTAAAAGATGGATTTCTAATTTCTAGTTACTGGTTAAAGGATGCATAAATACATGCCCCAATAAGTTCTAAAAAGGTTTTTCTTATGGCTGCATATTCTCCCAGAAAATATGCAGCATTTCTATTTTGAACATTTATATGTATCTTATATGTATATACTTTCAAAATGTATTCATATGGAGCCAATTTCTAAATTTTTGGTAAATTTAAAAAGGATAAGTTTGGTTAAACTCTGTAAATGTATATTAGATGGTTAAATTATGAATAATCACAAACATGCATCGTTCCAAAGACAGCTTTCTCTCACCATAAATCCATCCAATAATCACTGATTGGCAGATTGCAATCATAAGAAGCGTCGGACCGCTGCACACATAGTGATCAAATATCTGCAAAATGTAAATGCCGGCCTGAAATCAGAATGTTAATTATAAGTTATTACATACTCAGGAGGCAGGAGGCAACATAAAAACTGTGAAATAGTTTTTAATGAGGATTAATAAATCCCCCCAAAAGGCACCTGAATAATCTGGGAAAATGTAAAAATTGTTTCCTTAAACTCACCTCTGATACAAAAAGAAGGCCAAAAATAAAGCTAGAGGAACAGATCATCAGTAGTAAAAGCTCTCTGCGGTATCCTTTCCTGATCTTGGAGGGACATATATCAGATAATGAGGTAACAATACTTTCCAAACCAGCAAACTGAAAAAAAAGAGGCACACAGAGATAAGTTACATTAAGGGAATTTTATGGGACACCAAACATTTCTAATCGATTTAGGATTTATATTCTACCTGACTGTCAACTCCTAGCAAGATGATCATGGAAAAAAAGCACAACGACCAGAACTGAGGCAAGGGCAAAAGGGTTACCGCTTGAGGGTAGACTATGAAGACAAGTCCAGGACCTGTAAAAGGAAATTTACAAGAAAAAAAAAAGTTTTAGTTTCTAATTTTCTGGGGCTGGGACTTAAATTATTATTATTATTAAGGTAGTGTACCTGATTCAGCAACAGTGGAAATGTCCACACCCTGCTTTTGTGACATGTAGCCCAGAATTGAGAAAACAGCAAATCCAGATAAGAAACTGGTTCCACTGTTCACCAGGCAAAGGTAAAAAGAGTCTCTACAAAGAACAAGACACAAGCAGAAACTTATGAATAAAAATGTATTATAAAGTATAAAATAGAGTGAAAAAAGTATATAAATATTTATATATTTATATATCCACCCCAAATGCACCAGGAAGCACAAACACAGATCCTTCCTCCCAGCAGCTGTAAGATTTTATAACATCACTGTTCCCAATGAACTTTAATAAGTTCATTTCATGCTGATTTTAAACAGTTTCTACCTTAGTCAGTTAAATAACATGCTGCTGTCATTTTGCACATCTCTGATATCCATTACTGTAAAAATGTCCATAGCTGTATATTGGTTATTCATTCTCCAGGTGCACAATATTTATATTGTTAAAACAATTTACAGTGCAGTATCTTATTTTTTTATTCTTTAACTCTTCACTATTATGTTTTCCTTATACTCTTTTCTAAGGTCCACATTTGTGTGACCATTTTGTTCTATAATATTTTTGCCACTGTAGACACCACAATTTCCCCATTGTGGGACAATAAAGGGATTTTTATTCTATTCTATTCTATTCTATTCTATATATACATTTTGATAACAATGTATATATAGAATAGACTCCCCCCGGGACACGCTGGAGAGACTATGTTTCTCGGCTGGCCTGGGAACGCCTTGGGGTTCCTCCTGAAGAGCTGGAAGAAGTGGCTGGGGAGAGGGAAGTCTGGGCCTCCCTTCTTAAGCTGCTGCCCCCGCGACCCGACCCCGGATAAGCGGAGGAAGATGGATGGATGGATGGATGGCATTTTGATAACAACAATTTGAAAGTTGGAGGGATTTGTTCTAAAGTGTTTTACATCTCCTTCTCCATCTATGCAAATGACACACAACTTTATTTTGTTGTCACCAGAGTCTCTTAAAGTTACTGCTTGAGTATGGCCATTATAGTGGTTAATGTAGTGGAAACATTATCATCCAATTTTACCCACATCCTAAAAATCCAAAAGTAGCGCTCAGCGCAGACATAACTTACAGTGTTTAGGCTACAGAGCATGCCTCACTCCAAAGGGCACTTGTGATCTGGGATCTAAAGTTTGATAGCTGTATTAGGTGTGGGAAACCTTCCTAAAACAGTGCAACTATTATTGAACTACCATTGTATTGAAAAAAAAAAAATCTGGTGCCAGAATAATATGTTCAATTGGCCAAATGCATTTCCTTTTAATGTGAAGCAATTTAGTTGCCGTGGAAATCTGTGGTGTTATACAAATAAACTTTAAGATAAGAAATTAAAGGCACAATGCTTTTTCTTATACACTCACCTGTAACAGTCGTTGTTATACTTGTTATAGCTTCCAAGAGTAGTCAAAAATCCCAAGCATAGAGCAAATGAAAAAAATACTTGTGTCCCAGCATCTACCCAGACCTATAAAACAGTCAAAGCTGATTTATTTGCATAAACTTAAATTAAGGTCAATGGACATGAAAACCCCCCAAAGCCTTAGACTGACTGAGATGGTACCTGTGGATCAGCGAGCCGGACAGGATTGGGGTAAAGATAGTACTTTATACCATAAAATGCTCCAGGAAGAGTTATACCTCGAAGAAACAGCAATAATAGCAGGAAGAGGGGGAATGTAGCTGTGAAGTAAGTTGCCTGCATGAAATGGGACAGAAAAAAGAAAACATGCTAAACAATTCTATAGATGTTTTAAATTTGAACTACAGCTAAATCATTTTTTCATTTTGCCTACCCCAATCACTGTCTTACCAGTATTTCCTTAAAAAAAAGCATTGGGGTAGGGTGAGGGTGGGGGGACCCGAATATACACAAGCCAAATTTGAGTCAAATTCTCATTCTTTAGAGAGAAAAAAAAAAAAAAAACTGGTATAAAAAGGCAAAAAGGCTTCCGAATTAGCTAGATGGATTGAAGAAGTAAATACCATGTTACGTCAATTTTAAGTAACTAAGAGATAAATATCAGCAGTAAAAAGCAATAGATTTTTTTTGAAGGTCTCCATCTTAAATTGAACTACATTATACTTACGTTTTGCTTGTTTTTTTCTGTCAAACCGCCATTAACTCACAAAAAAGATTTTTGGTATTTCTATGTATCATTGCAGTCTAATCTTAGTCCTACCTTTCCCGTAGATCTAACTCCCTTCCAAACACAGAAGTAGCAGATGACCCATGACAGAAGAAGGCACAGAGCAAGGTCCCATCGGATGTTTCCCAAGGTCTCTATGCCGGTGGATATGTTTAAAACCCGTCGCCTATAGGATTAAATATACTGTAAGGGCATATACAAAGGCCTTACAGAAAATATATTAATATAACATACTGTTACCCATCAGCATAAGCACTAAGAATTGTCTAAACAAGATTCCTTGGCTATGTTAAAGCCCAGTCACAACTTAAAATGTATTTACTTTAAAGCTGTTTCTGTTGCATAAGTTTATTCATTAAACAAATTAAACAAAAAATATAATTATTTTTTAAAGATTTATAAAAAGATGTTTTTAGAAATCCTCTACTTCTACAAATAAAAACAGCAATAGAAGAAAACAATAAAAAGTTAGTTATTAATAAGTCAAGCACCAAGTAGTCTGGTGCTTGAAAACAAAAGCTTTAACAAAAGCCTCATCTGAAACAGATAGTGCTGACAAAAACATTTACCCTTTATGCTTTTCCTCTACTTTAAACTCTTTTTTCATACTTAACAGTTATTTTGAATAATAATAGTCAATAAGTCGATGCAATCAACTAGTTTTCCATAGATAGAAAACTTTGGATCAATTTGCCTGTATGACCTGGCTGAATTGTACAGTGCCTTAAGATGACATTTTGGGAATTGGCGCTATGTAAATAAACTGAATTGAATTGAATTTTAATAGGCCTTTAAACTGAATGACTATGAATTACATGAGAAGTATCGATTTAAAAAGTTGTTTGTAAAAAATTCCTTGACTTCACTTACCAACAGCTACTAGCATAGAGCATTTGCAAAAGCTAGCACATAGAGCCAAGTTGGTTTTGATAACCTGTTTTTTAAATATTGAATATTTTTAATATTTAATATTTTTGGGTTGTCCTTGTCTTGTATTAGAATCTGTAGGTTGGACATAAGGAAAATTAAAAAAATCTGTATTTACTTTTATCGATATGCATTGTGCACTAAAATGTATTAGATTTTATACTGATTTTCACTGATTTGTAAAGTTAAAAGTATATGTTTGAAAAAGAATGTCTATGGGCAGCAAAACACCCTGGAATATATCCCCAGTTACAGGCTTTGATAGTAAGGATGCATAAAGTAACAACCTGAGGTGGAATACAGGTTCACCTCTGTTAAATATCTGACATAAAAATCTCAATGGTAATGATAAAATCTTTGTCTAATTCCAAGTTTGTATCTGTTTAAAGGGCCTGAATGGGTCTTCAAAAGTTGATATATATGGTACACCATTTTCCCCATTATTCTGGCTAATTAGATTACATTCTCAGAAAGAGGGGGCAAATAATGAGTGATGAAGAAATACTACATGTAATCTACATGTAGATGAAATGTTAAATAACTTACTGCCAAAACTCCAGAACAGATGATGACAATGATGCATTCACCAAGGAGGTCCGGTTAGAAGAGACATTATAGTTGTTTATTATCACACAGTGATCTGAAATATAGGAAAGGGGATTTTAACCTGCATCCACATTAACACGGATATCTAGTTTATAAAAAACAAAAAAACAAAATAAAAAAAAAACAAGAGAAATGGCATTTGCATAAACTGAAAGTGAGGAGGAGATGCAAACTTTCTCCTCACAACTGAAGGGCTTCAGGCCACTAGGGGGAGATAAACAACAAGTCAACCAGAGACCAGATCCTTGTTAAAGACATATGTGAGATGAGATTTAGGGCCCGATCTTTAAAGAATCTGGAAAGAAATAAACTGAATAGAAAACAAACAAAATAAAAGAAATTGCATGTTCAAAAAGTGCGTGTGTTACAGGTAATCTAAAAAAATTATGTGTAGAAGATGAGATGTGCAAACAGATTTGATTCCCCCAATAAAATCAACAAATTACATGTGTGTTTTTTGTTTTATTTTTATCATTATTATAATTATTATTTAAGATCTCATGGCAGTGGTACTTATGATGGAAAATTATTAATGGCAGATTTTACAGACGTATCTCAAAGAGTTATAAACAAAAGTGAAAAATTAAATAAAAAAGATTAAACCTGGAGAAGCTCACTTTGCCTGCTCATACCTACAACAATCCTCTGGCACAGAAGGGGCCATGGTCTCATTTACATAAACAGCTGGATTTTACTCCATTAACTCATCAAAACACCAACTTGAACCAAAATTCTGCAAACCAAGGTAAACTGTGCTTTGAGCGGAGCCCATAAAGAAAAAAATAGCTACATTACATGGACATAAGTGATCGCTATAAACATATTTTTCATTTCATTCAGAAAATGACTGAGTGTTTGAATATGCTGGTTGCATTCTTAAGGGCATACATGTAAATGTTTGTCAGGAATCAAGAAATATCAATGAGGCAAGCTGACCTAAGTATGCATGTGTACTCCATGTGAGTGTGATGTATTTCCACTTTAAGAGGCTACATGCTTTGTGAGTATGTAACACTACATGTTTGCATGGTACCAGTGGCGATTTCTCTTTGACAACTAGGAAGGCTAAACCTCCCCTGGAAATTCTGTAAAATAACTGGGTAAATATGCATTGGTAAACTTCACAAATGCATTGCACTATATAATTTGTGCTTAATGTGTTTTCACGTTTTAATTCATTTAGTTATGTTTGGATTTTTTTAACACAATTCAGCCCTTTCAGGGACCGGGACGGACCACTGCATGGTATATTTTTAATCAGATCAGCCATATTATTCTGATCACTTATGTCTATATTAACAATATTGTTTGTTTTTTGAGTTTGAAAAAATTGCAATTCAAACAGGAAATGCTTTCCATGTATATATATATATAGCTAGTGAGGAAGAAAAAAATCCCTCTTTATATTGATTTAATTGCATAAATTGGCCCAGCCTGCACAGACATTGTTTTCCCTGCTAATACTAAACTATTGTCACTTCTGACATTCAAAATATGTTCTCTTTAGTCCAGACACATAAGTAAAAATGTTTGCTGCTGCATCTTCCGTAATTTTTCACACCAAATCCCTTTGCACCTTCTATGAAGATCAGCTTTGCGTGGGCTAGCAGGTTGCTTATACTTTAATGCATGTAAATCATTAGAAGATAAACCCAAAAAGAATCAAATGAAAATTTTAATTATAATTGTCCTCTGTCATGTCTTCCGTGAGGGCCTTAAATACATAAATTTCAAGTGCATAAATTTCACTGCAGCACTAGTTTGCAGCTTTTCTTCCTATTTCTGTACTTATCTCCACCCATATTTCTAATTAACAAGCCAGCTTCCCTGTTCCTGCAGAAAAAAAAGCAGGCTGCTGCTCCCACTTTTTCATCTGGAATGGTTTAGCCTGCAATATTAACACATAAGGATGGCTTGTAACACAAAAGACTTAAATATAGTTTCATTTTACCAGTACACCTTCTATGATACTGTATCTTCTAAATGGCTTGTTGGCACAGACTTCTTATGACTCTCTGAGGATGACTTTCCTCTTCCCGCTGTTAAATTCAATTCAAATTTATGCAGTGCTCAACTAGCAAGTGTTATTCAGCTTGAGGGTGTCTTTAGTTACTCCAAAGTTACAATAGATCTCTTTTCTACTTTTCGGATTAATAATTTGATCATTTGAACAGGCTGAAAGTTTAAGTTCAGTTAAAGTTCCATTATTTCTATTTCTAGTTAGAGGGTTTTTTGTCATAAGCTGACTTTGTTAGACTTTTTGTAAATCCCATATTCTCAGATTTTTATTTCTAAAAAAAAAATTAAAAAAATGGAATTCTTGTATCTTGTCTTGTCTTCCGTCTATCAAATAACATCCAACAAGAACCTCTTTTTTTTATCCTAAAAACTTTCACATGTACTGCAAAGACTTTATGTGGTGCACATTTTTGCATATGCTTTTCAATTCAGTGCTGTGATATGAGTCAAAGCAAAGCATCATATTTCATGCTTTTACCAGTATTCCATGTGTTGTTACAAGATGTCCAGGGCAACTCCACAGATAAAGAAGCGAAGAAGTAGAGGAAAGCCCAGGCCAAAACTACGATGTAGCTGGTACTTGCATAAAAAATGATCATCTGGCTGGCATATCCCAGACCTGTAAATAAAATGCTCCATCATTATTGTTTGGTCTTAAAACTGATGTTTTCTAATCCCTGTGTTCGTCGTATGAGCTCGCTTACCTTCAAACAAGGGACAGACCTTTCTCCAGCACATGATTCCTCCCTGACTGGTGTACTGACCCAGGGATGTTTCCAGTATAAACATGGGTATTCCACAGGTAACAAGGAAGATGGTGTAAGGAATGAAGAATGCACCTATAAAGGAATTCAGTGTTGAAAGACTGTATACATATTGTTATACCTGAGAAAAAAAAAAAGTTTTTAAGAATTATATCATTCATTAAGGAAAAAAGGGACAAACCAAACCAACATGGTACAATATCTTACCTATCATTATTTTATCCTTCTGCCACTTGTATCACTGTTATCTGCTCATATGATGGGCAGATAACAAAAACACATTTTTTTTGTTTTTCTTCTTTAAAAATACTTTCTAGTACATCTTATACACTATTTTAAAGCTGAACAGATAATTGGAAATAAAAAAAAGCAATAAATTACAGAGAACTTTCATATATTTTACAAAACATTCCCTCATTTTCAATAAATGTGAATATTAATATAAAATTAATTGATGTCAGCACCTGAGACAAATACATCGATTAATTACACAGGCTGGTGTCTTTTGGTCTTTATTGCTTTTAATTATTATAATTTTTAGCAGCTCTGAAACATAATAATTAAAATTAAAGTATGAAATAAAAAATAAGTTAAAAAAAATTCTAATACAGAAATTTGAGCTTTGTGAACAATTGTTGTTTTGCAAAGGTACCATTCATCTAATTATAATTGTCTAAATGTAGTTTTGAAAGTTGTTTTTTTTATAATTGTACTTAGATATAACATAAGAATTAATTTGAACACACAAATAACCTGCCTAAAATACTTCCTAAAATTAAATACAAGGGTTGAAAGGGAAGACAAGATTTAAATTACCCTCTCAATTAAAAAAAGAAAAGAAAGCAAAGTTAAAAAGGTAAAGATATAGGTAACTGAATAAGTTTTAAATATAGTATAGGTCAATTTAGGTAAGTTTAACTGAAAACAATTCAAATGGTGTATGTTATACAAAAGTTAATTTCTGACATATAAAGTCATAATTACCAGCAAGTTCTGGAGAAAAGGTATTATGTGATCATTACTAGTTAGACATAGGATATTCATTGCAATAACAATGTAATTAGGTGGGACTTTAAATTAGATTTTTTTTGTTTAAAAACACAGTTCACTGACAAAGGAATTTTTGAATGACATAACTAAAAGCAAACAAATATAACAGCTTTTACCTCCTCCATTCTTGTAACAAAGATATGGAAATCTCCAAACATTGCCAAGTCCAATAGTGGCACCAGTCACTGACAGGATAAACTCTGTTTTGCTCTCCCACTTCCCTCGCTCCTGAACAGAATGTAAAGCCGTCTTTGTGGGGAGCTGGCACAGCTTCCCTAGATAGTCTGCCATCCTAAGTGAACAACTGTTTATTGAATGACGTTGAAAGACTTCAACTTGTTCCTTTATCCTGTTGGGAATCAAGGCAAAATTATTGGTTACTTAATAATTACCTACTTGACTTGACTGCAGTGAAACCACAAGGGGGCCCTCTAGCTGCTTCCCAATAAGTTATTTTAAGACATAAAAACAACGACATGTAAGTTTATTATCTCTATATATTTATTTCTTAAACCCATTTTATGATTTCAGAAAATGTCTACTCCTTGTAGCCTTTATTTTTTACAACTTAGTATTTCATAAATAGAGAAGATGGTCTCCTGAGGCTTTTTGATCCCCTTTGAGATTAGAGTAAACTTTCTGTTAATGCTGATAGGTAAAAAAAAAAAAAAGGCTTAAAAAAAGGACTTACCTTAACCAGTATTTAAGCCGTTTTAGTTTATATAAATAACACTGTATATCTAATAGGTGGGTACCCTTAGTTGGTTTTAGATGGACCTCCACCCATGGCAATCTTTAGTAGTAAAAGAAATAATATGTAGTTTTTCTAGAAATGATTGATACTGAGTTCTAACTCCCTCTACCATCTTCTTCCTTACTCCACACTTCCCTCCCAACCTTATATGCTCAGTACTTTTATAGGTTGCCTCTTTAGAATAGGTTTTGCCAATGGTATTGCCAAAAAGCTCAAGAAGCCTAACAGACACAAATCCCCCAAAAGTTATATTACTAATCCTTTACCTATATACTGTATGATATACTATATGTATATCTATATCTATATACATATGCATATTCATTTACATATGGTATATTTTGAATTATCCTTTACCAGAGTTGGGCCAAAGCCATTTTGCCATCCCAGGCAAAATTATGGGGTGGTGCCCGCACCGAGTCCGAACTAAGCATTTTAGAGAAACCTCAACATACATCATATAGCATTGTTCTAACTCATATATAGGTAAATGGATCTCAATAATAGAAGCAACAATTAGACAGTTCCCCACTTCAGTTCTGAATCTGATAGCATACAAATTTGACCAGCTCATTGAGAAGTCATGAAGTTACTTTTAATTTTAAGACCTCACTCACCTATCTAGATTAAAGCCCAATCCCTTAATGCACTACCACCAGCCCTCACCCATTACCGCTACACCTTTGAATTGAAGCCACAACATTTAGGCGTTCTCTAGAATTTTGGACACCCACTGCTGCATGGCTGACATTTGGGTACGTAAGCGAGTGTATATATACATATTTACATATTTGTAAAATATGTCCCACCATAAAAGAGGAGACAAGCTATTTTTTAATCAAAATGGAACATAGAAAAAATAATGTTGACAAAGGTTGAAGTTGGGGAACCATATGCTGTATAGCTAACCAAACTCATACTTTGGCTAAAATGTATGTAGTGGTGCTTTAAAGACCATATTACAGTGTTTAGCTAATAAAAAGAAGGGCTTGCCAACTGAAGTTATTATTAGTGCCACAGTTCATGACAATAATCCTTATTTTTCATTTTCAAAAGGCAGACATGTTGCAAACTACTTTTCCACTTGAACTAATAAGGTAATCGAATATACCAGAAAAAAAACTAACCTTGAAGTTCCCCCTAACTACAATGGGAAACTCGAATGATCCATTAAGATTAAAAAATTTCCCCATAAAAAGCATTGCTCAATAGATGATATGCTTCCATCATTTTTATGTGTTGTTCTCATGTGCTTTGTTATATTTATGCCTCCTTCTTATCAGAATGACCACAGACATTTATGTGTGAAGGATTGCAACTCACTTTCAAATGTGTTTAATATAAATGCAGAAATCGCACTGGCAAAGTGTTTTCATGGCATTTAAATATACATGGATATTCTCCTCCAAATATTTTGCTTGTTGTGATGTTCAGCATACGTACTGCATATGCTTTAAAATACCATGGGAGGGCCCAGACAGGATTTGAGCCGACAGACTCTAAGGTGAGATTCATGCTCGCTAGCCAGTCAGTCAAAGGGATATTCTTATGGCCATGTAGTCAGGGTCAGTCAGAGGCATAGTGCCAGGACCACACGGTCACATATATAGCAGTAAGCACCCTGTCCAGACTGCTCAACAATATCAGAGTGCCCTCAGTCAAACACCTCTTTAGATTTGGTGCAAGACAGACTCTACAGAAGATCCTTCCAGATATCAACATCTACAACAACTTGAAGAACAGCAATGAACCAAAAACAAAAAAACACTTTTTTCACTTGTTTCCTTCTCATTTTAGAGATTGAAAATCACCTGGTTATTAGATCAGCTTTTTGTGAGCTATCAAGTTTGTACATTTATTCATATAAACAAATCTTTAGCAGATCAAGACCAAAGCCTTTTATACTTTGCTAAAACAAATTAATAAAGTCAGAGGTCAAAGTGTTTGGGATGAGGGAGTCCTTCCCCACAAATGCCCCACAGGGACAGAAACTAGAAGGGGCTTATGTTACTTTAGTATGTAGAGTTATGATTCATTTGGTTATTTCAAAATAAAACCTCCTGATCATACTTATAAGGCTTGAGTTTCAATTCTGAGCAATCCCCCTCTTGTTTCTGTGGAGACCACTTATACAACAACAAAGTTTTGTAAATAGATTTAACTTGTTTATGGTGACAATGATCACAAGTAAAGGTGCATAAATACATTTAAAAATAGCGAAACCTTTTATGTATTATTCTAATGAATCTAACACAAAATATTTTCCGTTAATTCGTAGTATTCTTTTGTAACTTAAAATTCAGTTGCAAAGAAAATTTGAATATTACATAATATTAAATATTACGTAAGGTTATCTGATGATCTACATGGTCATGGGGAAGAATGCAGACTTGAAAATTGTCCAGCAGACAGAGATTTACACTCTGCCTAAGAAGGGTAAGCCAAAAAAAGTTTATTGCTAAGGAAGTTGGATGTTGGCAAATACTCTGGATGTTTACAGAACTATACCCAAGATTATAAATATAAAGTCGACTGAGTTTCACTCTGCAGACGGAATCAGTGCTTCACATCAGGACAGGGCTTTTGGTTACATCTTTAGTCAAAACTAGACTAAGCAATGAAAGAAAGCAGCTCATTTCATGCAGGCATTTTATATTTTTAAATGCCATCTGCCAAAGCTTGCAACTTGAAAATGTGCTCTAGGTTTGAGACAAAAGTTGTGTCTGTATACTCACACTGGTTGCCACTGTCATTCCACTCTAAGGATTCCGAGTTGTAATTGTTGAAAAAGTCTTGTAGACAGTTCTTTCCCATAAGGTTTTCACCTGAGGTTGTTGGATCAGCACCTTCTCATGGTTCCTCGCACCAGTTTCAATTGCCTGGGAGATCTCTACTTTATTTCCTCTGAGGAATTATAATTGCATAACTGTTATGCTTTTGTTTTATGAAACACTGAAGCAACTCAAAATTATTGCTTAATTGTCTCTTAATTATGATTGTGTATGTGCATAGTTGTTGGTCTCTGTGTTGTCCTGCGAAAGACTGGCGACCTGTCCAGGGTGTACCCTGCCTTTCACCCATTGACTGCTAGAGATGGGCACCAGCCACACAAGCGACCCTGCCGAATAAGCAGAAGATGATAGATGGATGTGACAGTTGGAACAGTTCCAGTGCCATGTTTTTACCTCGAAAGTCATACCATTTGCTGGTTAAAAGGTTTCTAATTACCAGAAAACTAAAGACCCAGGCTTCCACCAGAGTCAACAGTTGACGTTTATCATGAAACATGAAACTGCTGTTGGGAAAGGATTAACCAGAGTCAGCAACCAGAACTTCTGGAAGGAGGTTGGGCGATTGAGCGACCAGGCAGAAACGGGGCAAGGTTTCCAATGTTGAATTCTCGTTCATTAACCTCCTCGGAGTTTGGAGATAAACTTTGAGAGTTTCTTAAGAAGCCATTTGGCGTTCGATGTCACTGGTGAACCTCGCAGGAATCCTTCTTTGACAGTAACTAGTTGGTCCAGGGGAATGAACAGGGTCAAATCAGTGAGAGCAAAGACAAGCAGAAGGATCACGGGGACAAACCAGAGTATGGAATCAGAGAGATGGTCAAGAGTCAGAGCCAATCCAGGGCAGAATCCAAGACAAGGTCAGGTCACAGAAATCAGGTCAAAAATCCCAAAACACACCATGACAGGTCCAATAGGGTTCCAGCAGGTTCAAAGAATCAGGAGGCAAAATCATTTCAGATACAGGCAGGCAGCCAGACAGATAACAGGAATGCTGTTGGCAGGTAATAATCTGGCACTAATGGCTGGTCTGAGAGATGTTTTTTTTTTTTTTTTTTTACGGCACTTTTGGCTTGTTTTTTCAGCAGGTTGGTCGATTCGAGGACTAAGGCCTCCTTACATGAGTTGTGCGTGCTAACCACCGCGCCACCTGCACGCCCGAGAGATGTTTTTATAGGTCAGGTGAGCAGGTGAATCTGATACTAGCTTTTGAAAGCCAAAAATAGATCTTCTCAACTTTCTCCAGTGTCATCCAGTAGCACAGACAAAGCCAACAGTTGGATAGCTCAGTCCATTTCACTTTTGCACCTGCTGTTTAATGTGTACATAATCTCAGTAGATTCCGTACAATATGTCCACTAAATGCATTAGCAATTTCTTGTTTTTGACAAGAAATTTACCTCTCCTTATTAGGTAATATAGTTGTTCAGTATTTGAGTGATTGATTGATTGATTCTGTTTTTGTGAGAGCAAATACTGTTTTCACATGCTGGTCCAGGAGGAGCGATCCTGCAAAGTTAATGACCTAATGCAATTATGTTGCTTCCATATAGGGATTGTTAACTGTTTACTACCTAGAACTACATGGTCATGCTCTACTTTGTGACTGTAACTAAATAATTATACTGACAAGATTTTACTGTGACACAGTATGTTGTGAAAGTTTAACATTAGAGGCTGCTTAATCGTAATAATCTTCATGGATTCTAAAGTTTTGGTCAAATTCATTAACCTCAACATGAAATCCCCACTATGATAGGTCATGATACTTGGAAATATAGGCATTTTCTGAAGCTTTTATGAAACAAACAGAGCATATCATACAATTTTCAGTGTTTTCAGAAAAGCAAAATTTTTGACCTGTTCTGATTTGTCATTAGCACAGAGCATATTAACATACCATTTGGGAGTGCAGATGGTGCAGTGGTTAGTGCGCACGCCCCATGTATGGAGGCGAGGCCTTACTACTCGGAGGGCCTGAACCAGGTTTGAATCCAGCCTGTGGTCCTTTGCAGCATGTCTCTCCTCCTCTCTCACGCGCCCTTTCCTGTCAGCATACGGTCAGAAAAACAAGCCACTTAGCTGCAAGATGTGACTGATATGTTTTATACTTTCATAAAATGGTTTATTGTGTGGTGTGCTTTATGTGGATCCAGTCTATTTACCAAACTTTACTAGATTTTTACCAGGGTTACTAAAATTGCTGGGCTTGTAGTCCTTAAAAATGTACTGGTTTGAAGTATGATTTGATTGAATTAGTATTTTGTGTAATCAAAAAGTGCCCTGAGATGACATTCGTTGGGAATTTAAGCTACAAGAAAGAACACAAAAAAAGTGTTTAATGTTTTATCTTAAAACCCTCTGTTGTAATGACATTTGATTAATAAATCTGCAAAAGATAAAAATAAGAATAGTTAAAAATAAACACCAGCATAACCTAAGATATATGTGCAATAAGGTAACTGATTTTATTAATTGATTTATAACTCTTTTTTAGCCTTTGTATTAAAACAGCCGTGGCCTACATGGATTAGGTGCTTGGTAGAGATGGGCATATCCAGCTCTCTCAGCTGGACAAGAACTGAGCATGTGGCCTTTTTTGGGTGTTAACATAAACCCCAACCGTCATGGTGCAGTTGGCCAACACCTGCCGTTAGCTAATCGTGGCCCCATCAAAAATAATCTTCAGTATCTTTGTCAATGCTCCAGGAACACTCACAGATTACTTTCTCATATGCTCATACTTTACTGACAGTGTGAGATCATGGACTGACGGCCTATTTTATTCCTTTAGAGCCCACTTTCTAATCATAAGTTGGTCCACATCATATACCCAGATTTGCTTCAATATGCTATCTTTACAAAACATGTTCACAGTCAGTACCTTCTTTCCATCCTTTAACTGGTCTTCCATTAACTGGAAAGAGGCAACTGTGATTAAATGTCACATATACTCTTATCTTTGAGTTTAGTGTTAGCTTTGGAAACTTAAAACTTACACTTTGGCTTCTACTAATTTGCTGAAGAACTCAACTTGTGGTGAGACAACGTAGCATTGAAGGGAGCTGCTAATGGCTGAGCCTTGTTCTTTAAAGAATTAAAGAGAAAATTATATTTTATCAACACAGATATATGAACAACAAAGTATGTATATTGCACAGTACATATTTGATAAAAGGATTTGAAAACCTTAGACTTACAGTATTGGAACACAATGAGATTTTTGTGAGTGTGTGTCTTGACTGTGGCACACTTTTCCCTTGCTCTGAAGGAAAGTGGTTGTTATGTCCTCCAGCAGTCTAAGTCTATAATAGAATAACTATAGAGATAGCTCAGGATAACTAAGCCACTATAACTATAGGCTTTATCAAAAAGGAACTTTTTTTATGGCTATCTTTAAAAGAAGACAGGGTGTTTGCCTACAGCACCTGTGCTGTTGTTTCATAAGGGATGAGCCTAAAACCTAAAATATCTGCCTCCCATTGTACTTTTAGAAACTCTGCCAACTGTCAGTAAACGTGCATATAGATAGTGAAGGACTTTATAAGGACCATTTCTGACAATTACATAAGTGATTTAGGAGGGGGGTTATTCTCTGAATTCGGTGCACTTTTGATGTTGTGATTACTGAAAAAAATGCCACAAAAAATTTCGTTTTTGATCATGGTGTCTGATTTATGACTATTTTAACCTCTGAGAAAATATGTTTTCCCACCTTAGGCATGTAATCCCAAAGATTATTCCCCATTTTTTTTGTCACATACGTTGTTTTAAATTCAACCCTGTAACGGGACAATTGAGTTTCTGTGTGGGTACAATCCCAAAACATATTCAAACTAATTCTTCCAGTGCCTTAGTAATCACTTGTCCCTTGTATAAAATAACTAATTATAAGTAGATTTTTTTTATTGTAAATAATCATTTGTGACTGTCAGGTATGATATGGCCTCTTTATATACCTACAGTCTTCATTAATCACAAAAATATACCTTAACGTAAACATCAGATTAAGTTTTCATATATTTTCTCTTTTGTCCTCTGAACTTTACAGACAGTTCAGCTAGCATTTATCTCATATTTGTTATTATTATCACAAAAAGTCTGAAAATGTATCAGGTAACAGGGTTGAAAACATTGTAACAGGGTGGCTCACACTGTAACAGGGTTGAAAAAATCACAAAACATTTAATCAAATTTAAATTGAATTTAATGCATTAAAACAAATGTGAAAAGAAACATTTTGGATGTAATATTTAATATTCTTTAACAATTATTTAGATGAACAGTATAGGCTGAATGCTGTAAGCAAAACCTCTCTGAAATCCGTTTAACAATGCAACACAGTAACAATGCTAACTTTGTCTACAATTCAATAATCAGAACATTTTCTTTTTGTAAGACAAACATGAAACTGATCTAACATCACTGACAGTTCCGGTTTTCACTTCTTAAGAGGACAGATGTGACCAGGCACGAGCATTTCATTGTAAGTAACCTTGACAACTCTGAGGAACACTGAAGTGACAGACAAAACTGTGAGCGATGTAAGATCAGTTTCAAGTTTGTCTTACAAAAAGAAATTATCCTGACAAGTATCAATGTAAAATTACTTATCAGGAGTGTTAACACAGTTACACTCTTAACAATAAACATTACTATTATTAAAAATCATACATTGAGAGTTCAATAAATTGAACTCATATTTGATGAACAAAGTCAAAAAAGCAAACTCATGTTTGTTGAACAAATCTCATCTGTTGAAACAACATATCAGATGAGAAAATAGAACATTCACATTTGTTCATGAAAGAGTAGCACCCAGGAACATTCCTCCAATTCTTTCATCTTTCAATCAGTCTTTTCCAGATCTCTTTCTCAATTTGCATGTGTGGCGAATCACGCTCTGTCACAGGCTGAGGAGCTGGAATGAGCTCAAGTACGTCATCAAACGGATACCACAGTACATCCTCCTGAAGAGGCCAAAAGTACCTGTTTTTGGTTTTTCCAGCATGGTGCATGCATTTAACTTGTACGTCTGTTTCATCTGTAGCAAGGATCACTCCTGGATACAATGCTTTGTCATAAGTGAGCACACACCACTCTCCAATTAGCCTTGGGCCATCCCAATTGATTTGTTCCCGCTCTTGTGGCACAGTGGCTGGGACGTTCTTGACAAGGCTGACATGCTTTGTGTTCCAGCATTCACATTTCAGCTTTCCATAAGTGGAGCGCATGCAGCTGACATCTCGTGATGTTATCTCTCCACTCGCAACAGTGACAACCTGATGGATGCGCATGGTTCCTGGGACTGGTGGAATGTTGGGCGTCATCCTTTGCAGTGCCTCCTCAACAGCTTCTTCTTCAATAAAATACAATTTGATTAAAGTGTCTGTCTCGGAGAGGGCCTTGAAGAGCTCATGTGCATCTTTGATGTCTCGGCCATGGCTGATGAGGTTGTCTGCTGATCTCTTTAAGGCAGCACCAACACCATCTGGTGCTCCTTTACCATGACTGGACTTCAAAAAATTCCAGGTCCCTCTCAGTCCTCTTTTGTGAAGCTCTGTACTGAAGAGAAAAAAGTTTCCCTTTTGCCTGTACTGTGTACAGGGGCCATCACCAAAGAAGTTCACAACACACACTTCTGGGTGTGAAGTCTGCACATAGTCCAGTGCAGGTTTCAAATATTCCCATATGGCAGCTGGGCTCTTGTGGTTTGATGGTGAGATGGAAGAAAAGCAAGTTGGTTCTTGGGTTCCACCGACATAGATGACCCCTGTGTGAAGAGTGGCCTGTTGGTGTGATGATCCGAAGTGCACTGACTGTATTTCAGTGCTACATTTAAAAGCAACGTTTTCGGAAAAGTCAATGTGAATAAGGCACTCATCATTGCCCATGCAGTTGCGTAGTTAACGGTAGAAGGCATACTGCTGCCTGATATTGAAGAGATGCCTCTTAAACTTAGTAAGATATGTGTGGAACTTTTCTACAAGGTCCTCCTGACTGCTCTCAATAGTTTGTTTTACAGGTATTTTTGTGACTGAGCTCTCTTTGTCACTGGATTTTGTCTTGTCTTCTGTTGCCCACTGCATATAGGTCACCTTCTCTGCACTATTATATAAGCTTGAGAGGGGAACGATTTTGTTCTTGCATTCTTCATTCTCTCCATACATGCAAGCTTTGCTCCCAATGTTGCAACAGATG
The DNA here is from genome assembly GCF_000732505.1 of Cyprinodon variegatus. Classification (NCBI taxonomy): domain Eukaryota; kingdom Metazoa; phylum Chordata; class Actinopteri; order Cyprinodontiformes; family Cyprinodontidae; genus Cyprinodon; species Cyprinodon variegatus. Next base: position 177,823 of record NW_015151389.1, on the reverse strand, counting down.
AATTCTGTGAGGCTCTCCAAATTTGAAGTTCCAGTTATC
>NW_015151389.1:172585-173646 GCF_000732505.1 Cyprinodon variegatus | reverse complement strand
ATCTGTTCTTTTTAAATTCTCTTTATTGTTTACCTTATATGAAAATCTTTGAGGTAAACCTTTGGGGACACAAAGTGCACCGAATTCAGAGAATCACCCAGGGCGTTTGATTATTAAAGGCTTTTTATGTGAGAAGAAGAATTAAAATTCTCTCCTGGATATAACAGGAAGCTAACACAAGTAAGGTAACATAGGAGGAGTTTGACTGGTTATGACAAGTTGGATTCCAAAAGCTTACTCAGGTCGATATAATAATGGTTATATTTTCATTTTGACAGCAAGTACAAATAATATGTAATTATATTTGTTTTAGTTGATTGTACACAATTATCATTTCATTATATAACCAAGCTCTGTTAAGACTTGTTCATGAACTTTTCATTGTGAAGATGAACTGTTTTATATTATATCATTTGGATTTAGGTTTGGTATGTGACGAGCCCTTCAAACACATTATTAGGATTTGATATAAACCCTTCATTTGAAAATCAGGTTCCATGATGGAACTGAAAATGGCAACAAGGTTTCTTGTATGATGGCTTTATATTTAAGGTAGCATAACAGTGTCACTGCTGCAATATTCAAGTGGGATAGTTTGTTAAAGTGTGATGGATAATATTAGTTTTACTTCCTTTATCATTTTTCTTTTCGGATTGAAAGTTGAAAGTTACATTTTTAATCATCTCACCAGAGCACCCTCCCCAACATGTTAGTCGTATCAGTCACCTAATTTGTTAAATCTTTCTTTTTAAATAGACTCTCTTGCCAATCTTTGATGAAAACCTTTATGGACAGCAGAGCTATTTGTTGTTTTGTAAGGAAATTTTCCCAGCCAAAATGTGGATCTCTACCACTTACTATGTCCTCTTGAGTTTGACTCTGAATAATGTTCTGCTTTCTTGGCCTGTACGTAGATGAACATTGCTCCATACTATTCATCTTTACATAGTAGGTTAAACAGAGCTCTGTAAGATGTTAAACGCTTGACTGTCACAGTTTTGTTTCTGTTAGGTTTTCTTTGAGTTTTCAGTTTCACATTGATTCATGTTTTACTTTGTTTT
>NW_015151389.1:166888-172380 GCF_000732505.1 Cyprinodon variegatus | reverse complement strand
AATAACAGTCTTTCCTCATCTCCGTGTGCTGGTTTTCCCTGCTGTCTCCATGGTACTGGTTTGTTGTACATTTTTATGTTGGACTTTTTGATTCCTGCCTCAGTTGCTTGTTAATATTCAACTAAATCTTCAAGAACTCACCTCTGCCTCCCTGCCTCTGCATTAGGGTCCTCAAAACCTCAACCAAACCCTGGCATTGACAAGCATTTATATAACCCATCTGCTGTGCATTCTCAGTAATAAATTCCCTGTGATGAATAAATGAAAGGCAAAGCAGTAGTGTTAGTAAAGCTTTAGCAAAGCCTGTGTCTCTGAGACTTAGCTAGGCCCCAGTCTTTTCTTTAGGTGGGAGTTTGTATATCTGTAGCACAGGTGTCAAACTGGTTCCTTAAAGGGCCGTGTGGTTGCTGGTTTTCTTTCCACCCAAGCAGTAGCACACCAGACTCCGTTTATCTCATTAAGGTGAGTCTAATCTTAAACTGATGACTTGATGCGATGAATGGAGTCTGGTGTGCTACTGCTTGGGTGGAAAGAAAACCAGCAGCCACACGGCCCTTTCTGGAACCAGTTTGACACCCCTGATTAGTATTCAGTCCCCTTCTGAGGCCTTGATCTTTTAATGGGACAGAAGGGAAGTGGTGAAGACCTGCACTTTTCTTTACACTGTAAAAAGTGTAACATGTAACTGTTCATTCAAACTAATGGTTTTTCACTCTAAACTAGATAAAATTATTGATTTGATTATGTAAATCATTCCTTTTGATTTTGAGACATCAAGTTTGATTTAACCTGAACTAAATACATGTAGAAAGGACCCAAAACAAAGTTTTTGATTTCTCTCAATATGTGTGTATATATATATATATATATATATATATAATTTTCTGTTTGAGTCAAATGGGAACTGCGCATTGCATGCAGTCAGAGCATGTGATCAAGTCCAAGTCCCAGAACGTGGCTCAGTGGCACACTGGCTAGCACCTCTGCCTTGCAGCAAGCAGGTTGCGGGTTAGAACCCCGGCCCAGGATCTTTCTGCATGGAGTTTAGATGTTCTCCCTGAGCATTCTCTCCAGGTACTCTTGCTTCCTCCCAAAAACATGATTGTTAGGTTAATTGGCATGTCTAAATTTAATATGTGAAAAATCTAAATTGGTTATATTTAAATTACCTGGTTTCTATACAAACATTAATTCTTGTTAATTTATTTGAAAGTAAGTATATTAGGGTGGTCCAGTGTTAATATATTAGTTTGGTTCATCAACTGAAATGTTCAGAAAATCATTTGGGACAGGGCAAAGATTTTAAGTTTTTTCAAGTGCAGTATTATTGTTTACATCAACATAATATTATCAGGTCATAACAAGCAATTAAATTCAGATTCTGTGTAGTCAAATATTTTAGATGTGATATCTGGACATCATTATTTTTAGTTTGAGCAAGGTTATACTTTTTCCAGTGTAGCACATGTATGGATGGACATCTATTATGGTGAAATAACAGTGAAATTCTTGTATTCAGTCAAAAACTGCTCTCACTGCTCTTAAAGCTTCTCATGGAATAAGAGAATTGGTTATTTCCTATGTCACAGCTTTCCCCTCATTCTTATGTCTAATTCCTTGTTCTTTTCATGTTTTTGCTAATGAGTTGAGCTTTCCTGTTGTGTGCAGTGGTAGTCCTTTTTAGGGATTCAAAATGCAGTTCTTATGTACTTGTGGTGATACACCTGACATTTGGAGACTTTGTTTTACAATGTAGGTTTGTTTTCCGTTCTTTTGAAATACAAGCATACAATATGACTCATTTGTGAATGATTTTCCTCTGCTGAAAGCTAAAACTTTGTTATGAAAATGCTTGTTTCGGGCTTTATCCTAATGAAGTTAGTCATTGTTTTCATCTGTGAATCCTTTAGCTGAATTAAAGTTTTGGTTTGATTCTGCTTGTGTTTATTTTTTTCAGCAGAAGTTTTAAAAAGTGAATGCTGTTGTAAGCTATTCTTCCTCTCACTTCAAACAATGGGGGGAATTAGAATAAACTTTTCCAAGTTTCCTTTTTTTGAACTTGGAACGTTTTCCAGGAGAAAAAAAACTTCTGCTGGCAGATCTCATGATCAAGCAAAGGTTCAGATTAATTTTGTTGCTTCTGTGTGACATGCAACATTTCACTCAGGTTTTACCGACTGCATTTGTTTTAGTGGCAAGTTTGGCAAGATTAGGAAAGTTAAATTATGTCCAAAGAGACGGTTGAGCTAATATCCAACTATTTCATCTGATAAAGATGAAATAGTTGTTTTCATCATTTTTTCATAGTTATTTATATATATATATGTATATATGTTTATTTGAGGTGGACAGTAACAGCCCCACCATGACCCTGAAGGACAAGTAATAGATGCAATTTAATTTAGACATAAATATGACATTTATATATAGTTATAGAATTTAGAAATATATATGACACATGTTAATAGATACTTAGCTGTGACTTTAAGTTTATGTTTAGCATTTCCAAAAGTGAAGTAAGTGAAAAACGTTTTCACAAAATGTTTACATTTGGCATCAACATAAAGGATGCATTTCATCAACAGAACTGTTCTGACAAAGAACAGAGGACCAGATGCTTTCCAGTGTAGAGAATTTATTGCTAAAACAGATGGCAAACTAAAAGAAAAAAAATTGCACATCTTCATTGATTTCTTCCAGTTTTTTTTTTTTATCAAAGGCCTTGTGTTTTTTGGTTTTTTTTTTTTGTTTCTGGAATGCGGAGCAAAACTGGTTGGTCTACGGTTTTGCAGCAGCTGGTCTTTACTGTGGGTAAGATGTAGTCCTTCATTTTTTCCCATGGATCATGCTTTTCACACTTGCTGGGAAAAGCCTTGTTAGGATTCTGAAACATCAAGGGCTTAGTTCAGTTCACAAGTTTCATTTTCACAAAACAGCATCAACTTAGTTAATACCAGAAATGCACTGACCCATATTTTTCTGATCTAACACCGATGCCAATGCTTGGGTGATCAGATCAGCAGATACCAAACAGTGTCCCGATACTACTGTTGAATGCATGAATGAATGTCAGGCAAGACATGATCAATGTAAAAATAAAAAGTAAAATATAATTTTTGCAACAAAAAGAAATAACCCTTGCATGTAAAGTGTAGAGAGGATCAGAATGCTGAATCGGCTTAATTCATTCTATATCCGACCTAGTTAATTAGCTGATATACGATCCAGGAATTTTATTGGTGCCTCTCCACTTTACACCATTGAATTGCATTGGTCTCAGTCAAGTCCGGCTTGGATGGGCCTGCTCAGCCTTTAAAACCTTTGCCATAAAGCTCTTTACCAACTTTTATCATTACATAACTATTAGCATAGGTGTTTTCCTACTACAGAACCACCATGAAATTTACTGAGTTCCTGAGTTCCTTTCGCATATAATATGGGTCACTGTCAGAAAAAGAAGCATTCTCCATGTCTAGATGCACGATTGTATCATAGTCAATAAAGTGTTTGAAACACTGAAAATGTCATAATCTGCTGTGATAGCTGGCCTTAATTACTCATGCCTTTCTCCTGCTTCCCTCTTTCGAGCTCCTAATTATCATTCATCTCATCCACCTGCCAGTTTGCCTTATATTGGGCTCAGTTCCAGCTATCACGGCCAGATCATTAGATTTTTTTCTGTTCAGTCTGTTCAGTTCTGTTTATTCTAAGGTTCATGTCCTGGATCCTGCAGCCAGTGGAAAGAGGGTTTTGTGTCTGTCTCTTCTCCTGCTCGTCTGTTCCTCCCCTGCTGAGTCTTCAGGGTTTTTGGCTCTTTACGCAGGGAGGTTCAGTTTTTATTCCAGTAAGCCTGGCTCCAAGGTGGAGACCAGTTTAAAGGTCCTGCTCAAGTTCTGGTTCCACGTCCTGTCTGGGCTAACCTCTTCCACCGAGCCTGGCCGTCTGCACCTGATCCTGTCTGCTTCTGTGCGTGTCCGCTGAAGATTGAGTTAATAAAAAACAGATACTTTGCTCCAAAAAAGCAGAAAGCAATTGATTATTTTAATTCCACCCAATTAGGATAGTTATGTTTTAGTATAAGAATAGGAGCAAAAACTAGGCCTGTTAGTTTAATAAAGAAATGAGAGAGAAAAGGCTTTAATATCACTTAGTAATAGGTAATATAGATGTGTTTAAAAACAAATTCTTTTAATATGTGTTCATATCCCAGAGTAATGAATTGTGGGACATTCGCCTGTCCTCATATGAGCCCTGAGCCCAGTTTGAACACAACAAGCATCCCTGAACAGCTCTGCACTGCGGGAGACGGGAAGCATAGGTTTTTAATTAGGATAGTTATGTTTTAGTATAAGAATAGGAGAAAAAACTAGGCCTATTAGTTTAATAAAGAAATGAGAGAGAAAAGGCTTTAATATCACTTAGTAATAGGTAATATAGATGTGTTTAAAAACAAATTCTTTTAATATGTGTTCATATCCCAGAGTAATGAATTGTGGGACATTCGCCTGTCCTCATATGAGCCCTGAGCCCAGTTTGAACACAACAAGCATCCCTGAACAGCTCTGCACTGCGGGAGACGGGAAGCCAACGGGACTTTGAACACAAAACCTTCTTTCATAATCCAGATCTTACATCAGGCAGAAGGGCAACCTGCCCACACATCTGCAAAATACTGCAGAAGGTTACTGACTGTAGTGAAAGAATAAAGGATAAAAAACACCCCTTCAAGGAGAATTTATTTTTATTTAATGTGGAAATAGAGGAAATTAATACTATGCTTAATAAAGGGTAATACAAGTGAGACATAGCAAAATACCAGAATATCATGAACACCTCTGCTTAAGATATTTAATGGTAGGAGTATAAATTGCAAAAGCTTTAGTGCAACTTCAGTTTTTCTTCTGTTCTGGAGTGAATTAACATTTACAATGTTTCTTAAAAAACAGGATTTAATATCTGGGATTTAGTTTTTTTTTTTTTTTTTAATAAGCAGTGTAGCAGAAAAAAAAAAGAAAAAAAAAAGAAATCAAGCAAAGGCCTACCTTTTCTGATATTCTATCCAACAGCACCTCTGTCTGTAATACCACCATGGGTATTTCTGGACTGTGCAGTGGAAGATCAAGCAGACAACATGGTGGTTATTTTTAATTCACAAGACACTGATAATGTCATGAGGGCATTGAAGAGATAAAATAAGGAAACATTCTTGGATATGACAATTAATTATTTCAACGGCTGTTTGTGTTTGCACGACTATAGGGGACTAAGAGCACTATTGTTATTTTGGCATCATATGCTCAGACGAAAGGGTGAAAAAAATTAAATAAAAACCTATGCTGGGACCTGCTATGATAAATATATTAGTTCAGGATTTGGCCTGATAGGCCAACAACAACAGATTCAGTTTGCTGGTGTAAATGCTTTTGTTGTATTATGCAATATCTCTTGAAAATGAATATATATATATATATATATATATATATATATATATA
>NW_015151389.1:159196-166836 GCF_000732505.1 Cyprinodon variegatus | reverse complement strand
TATATATATATATATATATATAGTTTTTTTTTTTTTTTTTGACGTGAGCTCGAGCTATTTGGTCCTTCTTTTCGACCACCAGAGGGCAGTCACCTTTTTCTAACATTCCAAATAAATGATAAAAGAACCGTAGAAGAAGAAAACAAGCACCAGCACCCGGGATCGTTTTGAATGAACCTTCCGTTTTTAAAATTCACCTTTTTATATCTAATCTTTTCGTTTGATTTTCCTGGATCTGCTGCTTGCCTTTTAGCGTTACAATGTCCGGAATACCTCCAGACAATTGGCAGCCGCCCACCGTGTCTTTAGAGACGACGTAAGTCAACATAAATGAACTGCATGCTAGTTGTGTTAGCGTTCATTTTACTGTGGAAACTTCATCGTGAATCCTATTCACAGATAAACCTTTGTTTTTAGACCTGTATAAGCCTTTCTATTTACCGAATTAGATTTATATGTTTTATCCATACAACGTGGGTTTACAGAGCATGTGCTGCTTTTATCAGTGATGGTGTGTTTTTGTCAGGATGGGGACCGTTGTGGTGGAGCTTTACTGGAATCATGCACCCAAAACCTGCAAGAACTTCGCAGAGCTGGGCAGAAGAGGCTACTACAACAACACCAAGTTCCACAGGATCATCAAAGACTTCATGGTGCAGGGGGGGGACCCTACAGGAACAGGTTGGCTTCACTTAAGGAAGGACATTGTACATTTTAACTTAGAAATATGCATTTGAGGTGTTTGGTATGCATTTGTATTCAGCCCCTTTATTCTGATACTCATACATTGAAAAACAAAATCCCCATAAAAGTTACCTAATTTTACCTTCTGTAAATTAACTTCAGTATAGATGCAGCTGCTCTTCTTTTTTTTTATTTTTTATTTTTATTAATTTTTATCATTTAAAGGTTTATTGCCACAGTTTTATAAATACATTTTACATGAGAACAATTAGGACAAAACAAAGAAATATTAATTTGGTTGTTGGACCTACCATCCAGTCTCCATCTGAATAAACAAATATTTTAGTAAACAATAAAAACTGATAGTTACAACTTCCATTGCTTTGACATAAATAGAAGTTATAGCAAAGTCATAATGTTTATGTTTTATGGCTACATGTCCTGATATACTGGATGATACTACAATGCCCATTATGAGCCTTTTGTTGGTAGAGAACATAACTCAGAACCATAACTCAGTTCATCAATACAGAACCATTGACTCTAAAAAAGTATTTTTATTAGCCTCACTTCAACTCCTTCCTGACTCATATGCTGTCGACCCAAACAGGTTTCTGATTACTGGCCATGAAACAATATGAACGGATCACCAACTGAAATAATCTAACTTTTGAACTTTTTAAACTGCTCTCACCTTCAACATGTGGAAACAAAGAAACTGTGCAGCTTCATCTTTCCTCAAAGTCTCTGATCATAACAACAGTGTGAGAGACAGAAAACCCAAAGGCCATTATTTCTTTCTTTTTCTTTTTTTAAACGGTCTCCTGTCTGGCAATGTGGCAATAAGAATGCAGCTGTTCTTCTTGAAGAAAAAGCAAAGGGTCAAGATCTTTACAAAATGTGTGTTCTTTGTTCACTTGCTTGACTAAATCATCACTGGTCTTTGTCTTTATCCACAGGGCGAGGCGGTGCCTCCATATATGGTAAACAGTTTGAGGATGAGCTGCACCCAGAGCTGAAATTTACAGGTAAAAAAATGCATCATTAAAATTACATGTTTTAGGGGGAAGGTATCTGCAATTTAAAACAGCTGGCTCATGTTTTACTAAAATCTTTTTATTTCATGACTTTACCCAAAAGCACTTTTGGGCAAACGTTTAGTTGCATCTTCAGCATCTGTGTTGATTAGAAAATCATCTTTTTATGTGTGGTCATGTCTTTAGGTGCTGGGATTCTGGCCATGGCAAACGCGGGACCAGACACCAATGGAAGTCAGTTCTTTCTCACACTCGGACCAACGCAATGGCTGGACGGGAAGCACAGTATTTTTGGAAGAGTGTGTCAAGGCATAGGAGTGCTGAACCGGATCGGACTGGTGGAAACAAACAGTCAAGATCGTCCGGTTGATGATATCAAAATTGTCAGAGTCACTCTACCTATTTAGAAAATGCTTGTTTTATGTTCTCGTTTTTTTTCTACTGCTTTGGAAAATAAATATTTGATAATCTTTTAGACTTTGAATGCTTCCGTTTCAATCTAACATAAAAAAAAAAAACAAGACGAGAGACCGAAATTACCAATACTGATCAAAGTGAAGTATATTTATAGACATCTGAAAAAATGTCCTGTAGCCTAATACATTAGTAACATAATACTTATTATAATAATACGTAATACCTTTGAGCCTTTCATTTATTCTTAACAGATCTGAACTTTTTCCATAACTAAGGGTAAAGAGTTTGTTTTTCCTGCCTTGGAAAGAAAAACCTTTTTTTTGTTTTTATTCTCCCTTTTTGTTTATTTTTAGAGACCCAAGCTGCACTTTACTCGCTCTCCACAGACGCACACCCCAGCATGTTGTGTCCCACTATCCTTGTGGGGACTTCCTATTAACTTCCATTCATTTCCCACTAATTTCTATGGCCTAACCTAAACTGAATTCACATCTTAGTCCTCAACCTAACCCGCATCCCAAGAAGAGTACCTTTCCTCATGGGGACCAGTCGTTTGTCCCCAAAAGTACCTATAAGTCCCCAAAATGTTGCATATTCCTTGGAAAGCTTCCTCACAAGGTAACAAAAGCATGACCACACACACAATAACAAAACACAAAGTTATATCACCCCAGAAAGTATTTTATTATACAGCCTTAAAGTTCCACATACAGGATAAAGGCTTTATTGAAGTTTGAAGAAAATACTTTGTACCACAAAAATAATGCTCTGTATAAAGTTACATCATAGGTAGCTGCTGCACTTTTTAAGACTCAAAGTATGTTTATTTGCTTTATATATTGTATAAAATGTAAATTCATTATGTAAAAATTGTATAGATGGTTACAAGCCATTATAAGCAATCATCTCAAATCAATAATGCTGTAAAATTCCATTATCATGTGCTGTGAGAAGATAGAAGAAAATGTCTGATATGGCTCTAATCAAATATAAATATCCATTCTTGGGAATCAAATTTATAAAAAAAAAAAATGTTTTTGTTTTTTTATATATACATTTTTTTTCTACAAATACTTAATAACATATCCCCTAAGAAACAAACTAGTCTGGTATTAGTTTTACATTGGGATGTAAATACTAGTGATCAACAAAATAAAAGAACAACTTTAAACCCCTCCATGTACATTAGGATAACATTGCATTGTAAAGCTATATGCAGTAGAACACAGTGTACCGATAATCTTTTTTAGTTTTTCTTTTTTTGGGGGGTTGGTAAACATCAGTAAGTGATTAATTGAAAGAGATAAAATCTCTTTTGTTTTTTTATGTACATGATAAAGACTGAAGCAGTTAAAGAGTAAAGTTCATAATGAGTGCACCAAAGTGCCCAAATAACTTTTAGCATAAAATATTATAGTCTGTCTTTCCATGCACTCTAAATATTTAGCATGGGAAGGAAAATAAACAATCATCAGTGCAGATTGTGTCTTTGAATAGCACAGTATGAGATAATGTAATTATAACTGTTCAGATGTCAAAATCACCTAAGAATTCTCTTCAAATGGTGGTGCTTTCTCTCTTTCTATTCTTAATCATCTGTCTTGGGGATAAACATTCAATGCCTTAAAAACAGTTTCTTATTGCCCCTAAGTGCCAAATAATCATGAGCTAAATCAGTTAGGAAAGTGTTTAGTCTCCATTTGAGTATTTAGCATGAATGGGAGTCAATCTTCCCCAATGTAGTGATTGAATACCTGAAAGGTATAGTGGAGGATTTTTGAGTATTTTTGAAAAGACCCTCCAGTTTAAAAAAATAAAAAATGCACATGCACAAACCTGTACCCGCTCCCAAGAGGGAACGACTACCTAATGCGTGTGAGAGCACGCACAAGCCCATTTCTGCTCATGCATGCTCTGTTTAAAAGTTGTTTTTTACATCACTCATATAAGCTTACTTTCCAAAAGAAGATTTGCAAATTTTTCCTCTATGTCTGACTCACCGCCGGTAAGGAAAAATAGGGATGAGCACATAGGATGGCCTTACGTAGGCATGTAACGGCAGATTGCCGTTCAAAACCTAATTTCGTTTTCCGGATAAAAATTACTCTTAGTGGATAACATAAGTTAATTACCGTGCTATAACCATCCCTGCACAAGCAGTTAAACTTCTTGACACGCAGTGAATGTAAAATCATGTTTGCCGGAAAGTTTTCCAAAGTACCTAAATTAAGCAGAAGTAAGTATTTGTCCATAGTTGTGCTAGCCGCTTTAAGTATTCACAATGCAGAAACAATCCTCATCAGTGCATACAGATATTTTACATAGCTTTGCATGTATGTACAATTATCAGTGAGTTATAACAGCAAAGGTAAAACACATATGGGAAATATGGTGTCTCTGAGTTCTCACCCTAAAAGTCTTACACATATCCAAAACATCCATGACATCATTGCTGCTGTGTAATCTACATATGCTGCCAATACAAAGGAGAGGCTGGAAAGGATTTTACCTTATTCTTGGTTATTGTGAAATACTGACACAAAGAAGGTATGCAATAGCATGACTAGTGTATGACAATCTATTGCTGGAGACCAAGCACAATATGAAAATAAGATGTTCTAATTTTTATCTAAAATATCATTCCTGCAGCTTCTTCCTCTTTGCAAACAGTCGCCCATAAAAATGTTTAGGCTCTGTCTGCCACTGGAGCTCAGAGAGTGAGGAATCAACCAGTAATGATGAGCTGTGCAGGTATCATCAACCAAGGCAGAAATCTGGGTTGTGCACATGAGCAACAGCAAAAAAAGACATTATTTTGTAAATGCAGTCTCTGATATTTTCACATCTGATACTAAACATAAAATCATCCTGTTTTGCTTTAATAGAATTGCAATTATTGTGCTGCTGTGACATGTTTTGCAAATGTACATTGCTCTTCTTCGATTTCAGATTGCTGAACTATCTACATCCTCATCAGTGTTACTTAATGCTGTGGTGATATTCACTCATTACGTAATGAGTGAATATCACCACTGAAAGAACAATAAAGCCGCCTTTACAATATATTGTAAACTAACTAATATATAGAGTTTACAATGTATTGTAAACTCTGTTATTTTTGTCATTTATTTCTTTGCTGTATCAAGTCTTCTTGGAAATAGCTTTAATATTGTTTAAAGTGGATTTATTTCCCCTTTAAGATCTGACACATTTATAGGAAATCTTTGGTTGTTGGTTGAGTAGCAGGTCTAAAAATTGCATTTTTAATTTTTTTTTACAAGACTAAATCTTTATATTAATGTCAAACTGACTCAAAGTGGACAACCTTCCAGTTGGTCTCATTCAAGTGTACGCACAGTTATAGACTTCTACACAGATCCACAGGCAGCTGCTTGGGGTTAAATGCCTTGCCCAGGGGCAGTTCAACATTTGGAGAACTAAACTCAAAATCGTAACTTTCGGATGACAAGATCACTGAATTTTCCTCTAAGCCACGTAGGTTGCATCTACAAAACATTTACAGATTATTCTGCGGTTGAGTCATGCGTGGTGTGATTGGACTGGATGGTGGAAGTTAATGGAAATAACAGATTTATAAATTAAGTCATTTAACAGATTCTGGTTTAATTAAGCCGTGGACACACTTAGTCCTGCTTGGTCACACACACTGCCGTGGGAGGACATCCCATTCATAGACATGGTATTTATCACAAGTCAATCATTTAGGTGGTAGTGGTCAAGAAGCACATCGAAATAACAGCGGCAAAGAGGTCAGGACTACAGGTTGGTCAGTCCATCCTTAAAGCGCCCAAATCCGGATGCAGACAATACATGTGCTTCACTTTTACATTCCAGTGTACGGAAATGAGAGATCGGATTGCCACTGGTTGCTTCCTTTCTTCACTGAGATTGCCTCTGACAAGCCCTTCTATTCCAGTGATGAGAAGGTGACCTCCCATCTTTATACTGGCTTGGCTGAACGCTATTTGTAAAAGGCAAGTAGCCTAGTAAAGGAGCCCCACCCGCCAGCGGCCAAATTCATTTTTGCCTGCGAGTTGGTCTAGCCTCGATCAATGCCCCGGGCCCTAGAACTGGCGGGCCAATCACAACGCAGAGATGTGTTTTTTATTTCTGGATGCAAAGCAGGCAGGGATTTGAGGGCGTGACGACAAAGCTGCGCGACGCTGGAGAAAGCGCAACAAGGAAGATAGCGACAACTAAGCAAACAAACCATCGTTTGACTCAGCTTTGGAATCAGTTTTGGAAGGATCTGACCTGGGTTTTTCGTTGAAACATGAGCAGGAAGAGACTCTACGCTCATTCATTTTTAACAAGGACGTATTCACCGTTTTACCAACAGGCTGTTTGTTTACACTCCCCCACCAGCTTTCTGTCACGCTTACTGTGTCAGTCAGTTGCGCTTATTGGTCTGAGCGTTGGCCAATAGGCACAGACATGGTTTGAAAAACAACGGGTTGTTCTCATCAACAATCTTCCGATGTCTCATTCATTGGGGCCAAACTAAATTACACATTTAATGTCATATTTAGTCTGGTTCATCAGGCTAAAAGGCAAGGTGAATTCGGACAGATTTGCATGGGCCATCACACTCACTTCTGCTGCTCAACAAACAAAGGCGTATCCCTTGGAAATGTGCCAGGAGTTAAATGGAAATCCTTAACCTTTCCAGTTGTGTAACATTTACTGCCAAGAAGCAATGTTACAACCACATAGAATATATTGATCTCATAAGACTTTTTGTAAATTTCCTTTTAACTATATTTCTAAGAGTCAAATTTAAACAACAAAATGATCTTAGTTTAGTGTAGGCTCTCCAAATTTGTGCTTCCAATCTTTAAACAACATTCCAATTTTATTTCCTGGAAAAATATTTATTGGAGGATAGACGAGATATAAATCTTCTTTTTCCTTTGTTTTAGAATGTTACAAGTATTGAGCACCCCCAAAGCGCAGTGATGCGCTACATTGCAAGGTTTTAATACATTAAGGATGTTTCTTCTTTTTTTTGTCATATTTTGCCAAGTTATCTAAGAAAGAGGGCAAGCAGATCTAACCAGGTTGATCTATATAGAAATATAACATAGATTCAATATTTTCATTGAGTGTTCTTAATTACAATTCAGTGCTGTTTTTTTGAGATTCTAGATGTTGTTGGCAGAATGATAGAAAACATGTGCTCCAAAAACTGCCCCCAAAAGACCGATATGTAGAAAATATTGAAATAGATACCGACTGTATACTGAGAATGTTTTTAATCCCATTACCCAATATGTTGTATTTTGGGGAAAGATAATTTTCTAAGATTTTTAAAGCATGGGATCATTTTGTTCCCTGTTCTGAGCACTCATCAATGTGTTGAGACTTGGCACTTCCTTCACCATCCCTGGAAGATCGTCTGCAGGCAGGGAGGTTTTCTTGAATCGCTGAGGAAAGTATCAATAATGTTAAAAAAAATCCCTCTTGCCTCTACCAACATACAAT
>NW_015151389.1:146251-158712 GCF_000732505.1 Cyprinodon variegatus | reverse complement strand
GATACACATATGTTTTGTTGAACCTCATTGGAGTGTATCTCACAAGTAAAAATACAAGAGTGGCCTAAAGAGAAGGGAAAGAAAAAACAAATATTTGGAATCAAACTATAAGATTATTCATAAAAATATTATAAACTAATTTGGACTCTTACACTGCAAATAAGAGGGGTGATGTAGAGCCAGCAGTATTTGAACAGTGGCAGAGGTTTGTAACCAATCATGTCCTCGATATTGTCACTGAAGCGTGCAGCACCTACAACAACAGATATACTTAATTTACTTAAATAAAATTGTGTACAAAAACTGCTAAACATCTGACAGAGGTTCATCTACAAAAAAAAATATTTCTTATGTTGGAATCTGTTTTACTACTAAGCGTAAACTTCAAGGGTCAGAAACCGATTGTATAAACTGATCATGCATAATGTAATCTGCACATATATAGAGAAACAAAGCAGGATATGTGCAAATAAAGTCTTAAAACTTATCAATTACATGTTCTTGATTCATTTAAGGTTGATATCTGAAAGTAGAGGTATGAAAATTGGGCAACATCATTTTCTATTTTCCATTAAGTTTTGTCATCCATTTTGTGGGGCTTAGATTTGTTGCTTCTGGGTACCCAAAAAAAACCACCAAGAAATTGACTGGGGACTTAGATTGAACAATATTTAGCTTAACCAGCCCTGACTGGTGATTAGCCGAATCAGAAACTGAAAAACAGGATTGTTTTTGTTTCAGTGAATGCACCCTACCTAACAGCTATCCTGTAGTGATGATAGTAGCAATTGATGGTGTCAACACAGGGGGCGAGTTCCTGACTCAACTATGGCACAATCAAAGTAACTCGTTGCTAGTCAAAATAAGAAAGCAGTTAATTTTATAGTCTATGATTTAATTTTCCTATTAACAGAATTTCAGCTACAACTGGAGGTTCAATTATGACATATAACATATTTCTTATTAATTAATAAAGTTAATTAATAAATTAAAAGGACTACAAATCTGAAAACATTGAATACTAATACAGTACAACTAATATGCACAATTTTGGTGTGTAGGGTAGGAAATGTGTGTTGCATTAACAATATACAGATGTGATTATGTTTTTTGTTCATAATTAAAGAATAATAAAGCAAATGAGTGTTGTTGGAACATTTAGCTTTCTCTTTATATTTTATGCTATTTACTCACTATAAAAGTTTTCACTCAATCCGTTTCACTTTCAAGGTCACACGATTCTCTGCAGGATGGTGTTTGTAGACCAGACATAGCTTCTTCCCATAACAAGCCAGATTCTTCCTTAAGGTTTATTCATAACATGTTACTGTTTAACCAAAGTGTCTGTAATTTGTTTTGACTCTGACTACTTTTCTATTGTTGTAAGTAAGGGGGAACACACGCTGCTCAGGGAGAACAGGGCTGAACGCTGTGCCATAAGGGCTGTATGATGAACTGTTCTCTCTTTGCAAAGATATGAATAAATGTAACGACTGAGTGAAATCCATTGATCTCCTTTTATTTCACTAGGATGAATAGTTGAATACTTTTTTCCCACGACATGAGATATTTTAGAACTTTATATTTTTGCAAGTTTTGCACAGCCATCAACTGGCTTTAAAAAAAGGTATGAAGCTGAAAAATAGTGCTTCTGAAATATTTGAACAAAAATAAGATCTACTTTGCAATCTAATTAAAAAGGGGCCACACTATACCAGGAAAAAAAAACGGAACTTCTCAATCCCACTATTTCTGTATGGAAAAAAACCCAAAACAAAGCAAAACAAAAATACATGTATTTTTGAATAACATAATGACTGTGCTATTCAGTACAACTCTGAGAAAGTAAAGACCACGTGTTGATAAATGCAGCAGCTGTCAGTCAGTGTAGAGATAATGCACATTACAGAAACACTTATTCTTTAAGTGAGTTCTTTTCTTTAGCACCGCTATTCATGAATCAGTGGCTCTGCTGCATCATTGTCCTTTTAATTTCACAGGCATGCTGAATACCAGGCCACATTACAGCTCCTCAGTTAGTTGGCATCATATAGCTCATTGCTTGTTTAGTATATATATATATATAAAAAAAATCTCAGTATCAGTGAGAGAATGCTTATAAAAAGCTGCTTTTTTATTTTACAAAAAAAAAAAAATTCAAAGTTACAATGTAAACCTGTATTAAGGTCACATTTTGAAGCAGTGTCTTAGTTGAAACACAAAACAGCCTTAATTTTTCTGAAAATGCTTTTAGAAAAACATGATAAAGAATTTGCACACCTTTATTGAAATAATCCTGCATCCAGACATTTGAGGTAGGGGTGTACATTATCGGGAGAAGTCTTCACATATACTTATTTGCTACTTAACTCAAGCTTAGTCAGACCGGATGACAGTGTCTGTGAATTTTGAAGCCTCACTCAAATTAGCATGTCAACCCGGGATTTTGATCCTCGGGTTGACCCAACAATCTGCTTTGGCTCCCTTCCCATTGGCAAAAAAGTTGGGTCTGGCAAGTGGCATCTGTTGGCCTCTGTCGCCCCGCCGCTGCGTGTCTGGTAACGCCATTATGTTGTGTTAGCTTTGATGTTTTCACCAGTTCAACAAAAATTAGGAAAGTAAACAATGTAGATCAACATTAAAGGGAGCCAGGGAATACTAAGTGTGCCTTATTGTTTTGCTCTTTTATCTGTTAAATCTCTCTTACCAGTGCTGCGTAATGTTTGTGGAATGTGAGCACAGTTGTTCTGGCTTAGATCAGATGCAACTGTTGTGGTGTGTTGATGTTCATACGTTGCGCTAAATGGTGTCGTCTATATTAATGTTCCACTGTATGCCAATTGGAGTGAGCCGTTTAAAGGCGATTTAAACCCGGGTCGCTTGTGGAGTCGTTTGACATTAGTTGATGCAGGTCAATCACCTGTACCCACTGCCACTAACAGCTGATTGTTTGCTGGTTTAAATTGTTTTTTTTGGTTTTAGCAAAGACCCTTAACCCCACAATGCTTCCCGGGCACCACATGATGGCAGCCCACTGCTCCCCAAGGGGATGGGTTAAATGCAGATAGATAAATTAATATATATTATGTAAAATATATGAAATTAATATATTTCTGAAGAGACTATTCTATTATAGCTGCGTTTGTATGTTTAGGGGTTGTTGTTCAACTGTCGAAAAACAACCTACACAATCTACATAAATTTCAATGCACCATACCTCCCATGAAATTAGGTAGATAAGGTATTGCACGAGAAATAATTTTCCTTAGTACAGAAGCAACTGTACAGAGATTCTACTTTGACCTGCAGAGGAAGTTGGTTGTCGTTGTTGTTATTTTTTGTGCAATCACAGGTTGGCGTAGCACAGTAAGTTGCTGGTTTGCAAAATGTAGCCAGATGAATTTTGATTTATAAAAGTCTTGTTGGCAGGTTGAAAACAGAGCTAAACAAAGACAGAAGGCAGTTGTACATGTCTCCAAAGATATCTCATCAGGACTGACAAAGCCAGTAAGTCGAAATGAAAACAAGTGTAAACATATTTTTCCTTGACAGTTTAAGTGCTTTGCTCATGGCCAAAACCAGGCTGCTCTACAAACTGGGACAGAGATCATCATTCACCATCACTTAAAGTTAAGCTGCTTTTTCAAGGTTTATCATCTTATAACCTCTCTTTACAAGGTTATTATTTTACTAAAACATCTATAAATCAACAACAGTCTTACCATAAATCCATCCAATGATCACTGACTGGAAGATTGCCATCAGAAGGAGGGTGGGGCCACTGCACACATAGTGATCAAAGATCTGCAGAATGTATGCTCCTGCCTAAAACGTAGACGCAACACACATTTATCAAAATAACAGCAATTATCCTGTTTGTGTAAGAAGACATCATCCGTTATAACAGTTGCAGCTGAAATCAAACCATGCTGCAATTATATTTATCGACATGAAATAAGAAAAGTTAGTGCTTCAAATGATTTTAACAAAATTAAATTAAATATCTCAGTTTCAAAATCATGTTAATCTTTATGATAACCATCTTTATGTTTTTACAAGATGTTTTATGTTTATGACCTGCCACATGAATAAAGCCGCTCCAAAGGATGTCTGAGCAAACCGGTCTGTTTGACTGTAGGTGTTTCAGAGTAAGCTTCATTCCTACCTCAGCAGGGGTTTACCTTATCTGCTGTAGCCAATGTCTTCTCAGAGCTGCCCTGATGCATGTGTGACTAAGCCCCTTTTTAGCATCATCAATCGATCCGGGACCTCACATAACTTCGAGAGTTTTAGCAAATTGATTTCAGAGTCATTTTTGGGAACAAGATAAAATATTAAAAACTGAATGATGGTTTTGGTACAAAAAAATATTTCAATAGTTTAAAATGTAAATGTATTCAAAGAAATTGGCTTTTTTTTGTCACATGTTGGTTGGTGTTTGTGGACCCAAATTGAGAGCCAGGGAGACAAAGGTGAGTTCTTGTAGATTTAATCAGATGAAACAGTTTAACAAAGGCAGGAATCCAAAAATCCAACTAAAAATGTAAAGCAAACCAGAACCATGGAGACATCACGGGAAACCAAACATGAGGAGCCAGGGAGAGACGAGGTAGGAAGACAACAACATGAGAAGTCATCAAAGAGTGACAGCAGAGGGAGAGTATAAATAGCTGACTGAGACAAGGCAGGGCTAACGAGCGGATAAGGAGCAGGTGTGACTGGAGACAACGAGGGAGCCAAGGGGAAAGGAACACACAAGAGGGCAACAGAGGAAAACAACAGAAAAACCAGAGAACTAACATAAATCTAGAAAACTACAACAAAATAGGAATTAAACAAATAAAACTAGGAAACATGGGGCAAAGTAAAGCATAACAGAACCAAAACCATGACAGTTTTGTTTTGTAAAATTGCAAACAATCATTTCAATTATGGGATTGTTGTATTATCGTCTTGCATCAATGTTGCAGATTAAAGATATTACTTTGAGCAATGATTCCAATTCAAACAAATTGGTCATTTATTTGTTACTCAAAATTGCTAATAATGTGTCAGCCTTGTATCAGTAGTCTACTTGGGATGAATTACATAGCCAAAAATCAAAACAGCAATTTTTTTTTTAAACTAATATTGTGATTGCAATTTCATTTAGATTTTCTTTTTCACTAACCACAGGCATGTGGATATTCCACTGAAGGGATTTATTGTTTTAATGACCCTGGAAGCTTGCTTGTCCAGGATTTCTTTACTGTTGTGCGGAAAAGTGCTTTCTTTTTTTTTTGTATCAAATACTATTAGACATACAAAGAAAAAAGTATGTTCAGTGACAACAATAAACACAAAATCGTATTATAAACAACAATACTACGTGGCATCTATGATGACGCTCATATGGGCTTGTCATAGACTTTGGTCAAGAATGCTGAATTTGTCAAGAATAGTTTTTAGCTTTATAGTTTTCTTGTTAGGGATGTGTTTGATACTTATATTATGACTAAAACCTTCTTGGCGGAGGAGATGGTCAGTTTGGCTTGTGATGTGATATTTCCAGAAAGAACCTTGGCCCAGTAATAGGGCTTCTTATTTTTCCTTAAATTGTATGCCTGACCCCCCAGAGTTCTATTTTTTATTAATCACTGCTCTTCAGAAGCTGAGATCCTAAATAGCATCTTCCACCAAATTTGCTGCAGGTTTTTTCACTCATTTAAGGGTTTATGACCACCTACATCCTCAGGCAACAGTTATTTGCTATATCTGTGTAGCTGCTGCTCCTATGAACTTATATATTAACTATAAAATAATGTATTTTTTTACAACTTTAAAATGATGTCCCACAACTCACCTCTGTGACCATAAATAAGCCCAACAGAGCACTAATAACACAGAGCAGCATCAGAAGAAGCTCTCTGTGGTATCCCCTTCGGAGGTAGGAAGGATAAAGATCAGTCAAAGAGGTCATGTTGCTTTCAAGTCCTGCAAACTGAAAGCAACATTGTTGGAGGCTGGTAAAGAAACAGCAATGTGAAATTGTGATCATAAAATAAAGAATTATGCTTACCTGCCCATCGATTCCCAGTAAAATGATCATGAAGAAGAAACACACAGACCAGACCTGAGGCCAAGGCAGCAGAGTTACGGCTTGTGGGTAGACAATGAAGACAAGTCCAGGACCTGCAAAGTGAGAGGACAAAGTAAATCCCTTGAAAACCTGTTACATAAAATGCTTGTTATTAAAAATGACAAAAGCACTTCACTCAGAACATTTCCAATGTGCTTAACCAGAAGCAGTAACAAATCCCCTCAAAACATCTAACAGCTCTTTAGTCAATCGAACTGTAATGAAACATAAAACGTTCATTCAGGAGAAAAGAAGGGGCAGTTATAAAGATTCCAGCTGGTCTAAAGCATACCTGACTCAGCAACAGCAGAAATGTCAACTCCCTGCTTTACTGACATGTAGCCCAGAACGGAGAAAATGGCAAATCCAGACATTATGCTGGTCCCACTGTTCAGCAAGCAAAGATAGAAGGAGTCTCTGCAAATAATGAAAAAATACATAGTTGTGGTGCTGAAAATGCAAAATAAAAAATATATTTATGTTTTGGTTTTAATTATTGAAAGCATCTTTATGCAAAATTTAGGCAATATTATTATTGCTTTTAGTTATTTTTACCTGAAAAGCTGAATTCAGATGTTAGCAAAGCTTTCATAGCCAAAAGTGCCAACATTTCAGCCTCTTGCCAGAACAAACATTGTGAAAAAAGGTTTCAAATTAAATATTTTGACATAATTAGAGCCACTGTGAAGGACAGCAACTCAGCCATGAAGGAATCGGCTGGAGGAATTACCGGATCAGGGTCACAGAAGGCACAGAGCATACAGAGGTT
Source organism: Cyprinodon variegatus (assembly GCF_000732505.1). NCBI lineage: Eukaryota > Metazoa > Chordata > Actinopteri > Cyprinodontiformes > Cyprinodontidae > Cyprinodon > Cyprinodon variegatus. Next base: position 151,825 of record NW_015151389.1, on the reverse strand, counting down.
CTTTCTGCAAAATCAGTGGTTACAGACTTCCAAACTTCCCAATAGCTCAATAATACTTCAGAGAGAATTCCTGGCTTTGTGTTTTCATGGAGGAAAAGCTACATCCTAGTTTTTCATAACCAAATCCACACAGTGCACTGCCACTAGACTTTATAGCAGTGGTGACTCATTGGTTCTTTTGAATGATTACTCATACCTGTCTGTAGACTTGGTTTAACTGCTCTTTTTGTAGTATATAATTTGTTGCTTTTTGGCTCATAGTGCTTTGGCTTCTTGTCAAGAGATGGGCTGAGCCCTTATTCAAGTAAAAAAAAAAAAATCTTAATGCTGCAGAAAACTGAACATTTCGTCAGTTTAATGCTCCTCAATCTGTCGGAGAGGATTAGAAGGGCCAGTTCTCATTTCAAATGTGACTGTGTATCTCTGCAGAAAACAAGGTCTATTGGGACCTTAATGAGCATCTTAGGTGTTTAGGACCTTAACTGATCTCCCAGTCCTTAGCTGGAACTCATGACAAAACCTTTGGGATGAATTAGAGATTAGAATCGCAGCTATGGTATCTTAACCATCTTTAGTGCCTGACCTCCCTAATGCTCTCCTACAAGACTCCCCTGTACATACTATATATATATTTAGAATTGCTAGGAAAAAATAAATCACAGAAGAAACATTAAATGGGCAGACTTTGCATGATTTTGCTGTTAAATTAAGATTACTTTAAATTTGCAAAGTGTGATTTTTAAACAAAAAGTATTTGCTTTCGTAAAGGCACGTTTTTATCTGTTTGTCACCTGTAACAGTTGTTGTTGTACTTGTTGTAACTTCCAAATGTGGTCATGTACCCCAGGCAAATGGCATAGGAATAAAATATCTGTGTTCCAGCGTCCATCCAGACCTAGAGAAAATAAATTATTTTCAGAAATGTATCATTTTTACAGAGGCGAGTATATTTAAATAATGGTTCAATGTAAAGTTATGTAAAAAAGAAAACACTGCTATGGCTGTTTAGCTTTATCTTATTTGTGCATATGGACTTTTTACACGAATCTCTCGATCATATAGAAATTAAATTAAAAAGATTAAAAAAATAACCTAAAAAGACTTTTAAAAAACTATAATGTTTATACTTATTTTCCAAATGTTAGATAATGTTTGTGTAATCATACCTGTGGGTCAGCTAGCCGAGAGGGATCAGGGTACAGGTAGTATTTGACACCATGAAATGCTCCAGGAAGGGTCATACCTCTAAAAAACAGTACCACCAGCAAGACGAAGGGGAATGTGGCAGTAAAGTAGGTAGCCTGTATTAACAAAAAAATATATGTGTATATAATCACTAGCAGCCACCATGTTTAAAAAAATCAATCCCAGCAATCAAGATGCGGGCCCAATTTTTATAGTGTTGTTTTATTATGGTTTGATTGGTTATAAAACTCTCACAGTTTTTTATTTTTATGTAACACACCCCTTATTTTAGAAGCACAAGCACATCTATCATGTTTGACAGAATACTTATCATCAGCTTACAGGTGCCAATTATCTCTAGGGGTTCAAGTGTTTCTAATCCTTAAGAAATTAGGAAAAACACAAGATATTGTTGGCAACTTATAGTATGTCACAGGCAGTGAGGATCCATCTCATGCAGGTGTTTACTGGTAATCATTTCCACTTTGTTTTTCTCAAAAATAGGCAGTCCACTACGCCACTGAATCGCAGATAAGTGAGAGTTAGGGTCTACAGGCTTATTCATTTCTTTCATAGCAAACATCCAGCTGCAGGTATTATCCTTGCTCCACTACTGCATGTGTTTGCATGACTTCAAGTAAAGGAAATTTCCACTTTTACATTTCAGTCCACGAGCCAGCGATTATACAATGAGATGGCATGAAAATACATTCCAAAACTGAAATAGTATCCTCTCCCAATTCCATCTTCAATTACAACTTTAAGAATAACGTGTTGCAGCTTTGGCTTTTTGCGTTCTTTAATCTGAATGTGCTCTCTACTTCTTGTCTGTGCAGACAACTAAGACTATTTCCTAACTATTTCCTATATTTCCATGCTGTTTTATCATATGTTCTTTAGAAACACCATTTGACAATAAAAGTAAATCAAATATATCTTAAAATTTTCAAAACTGCATGTTTATCTCCTGCTTTATTCATCCAACCATCCATCATGAGGGTTGCTGGTGCCTATCTCCAGCTGTCAGTGGGCAAGAGGCAGGGTACACCTTTGACATGTCACCAGCCTATTGCAGGGCAACACAGAGACAAACAGCGATTCATGCACACCAACTTACTGCCAAAGAGAATTTAGAGAAGCCAATGAACAGTCCTGTTTTTGGACTGTGGGAGGTGGCTGGAGAGAACCACCACATGCTCAGAGAGAACATGCAAACTCCATGCAGAAAGACCCTGGGCCAGGAATCAAACCCAGAACTTTCTAGCTGAAAGGCAGCAGTGCTACCCACTGCTTACCTGAGCAGCCCCTGTACTATTCAATTTTATAATATATAATAACTTCTATTGTACTTATAATGGATTATTTTCTTCTGCTTTATTTTTGCCTCTGTTTCAAGTTCTCTTCCAGGATCTATTCAGAAAACTGATGGGTACATATTAAGCTGCAGTCTCAGTTTCATAAGGATTAAAGTGTGAACTATTGGCCTGAACATGCGTGCATTCTGTTGAGATGCACACATTAATCACCAACCTTAAAACTGCTGTCTAATTGTCCCAATTATTGACTAATTAATTACGGTACAACAATCTCTTCACAATTTCTTTGTATATTAAAATAACCATTAAAACTTCATTTAAACATTCATTTAAAAATCAACAAGGGAACCGAAAAACAACAAGAATAACAAAATTTAAGTTGTGAATTGTTATCCAGTGCAGTAAATTACCTTTCACATAGAAAACAAACTGTGCTCTGAGTTCAGTAACTGTGCAGTCACTTGCTTTGGAGCCTCTGATGACAAAAACTATCATGCAAAAGTGTTGCAATAAGCTTTACAAAGTAATTCAAATGAACAGCTTTAGTTACTTTTCAGCTAGCCATCAGGGTGAATAGAATAAAGGTGTAAAATCTCTTAAATCCTAAATTTCTTTAAATCAAGATTGGAAATGTATTTGTTTAGAGTGACCTTTTATTGTAATATCTGAAAATAATGAGTTATGTTTTTGGTCCAACTTTCCTTAATAATTTTTTCATCAATTACTCTTTTTTAAATGCAAACATCTGTTTTTAACTGTTTATGGTTATTTTATTTAGATATTTTTTTTTATAAAAATGCAATTTCCTTTCTTTTTCTTCTCATGTAGAGAACCTTGAATTGTCACGTCACAGAACGGTGCCATAGAAATAAACAGTTCTTGCCTTAGGAAAAATATTAAATCATTCAGTTACCAGGAATAATTTATCTGAACCATAAATCTGTTAGGAATAGACTATAAAGCCCCTTTGATTTAGTATTGGGAAGACGCTTATAAATCTCCCAAGGGCTGACATGCCATTTATTCAAACCCTTTCAGCAGAATTTTGCATGACATACCTCCCTTATGTTTCATGGGAGAGTCTAATCAATTGTCACACAAGAAGGTGTCATGGTTTTGGTTCTGTTGTGCTTTACTTTGCTCCATGTTTCCTAGTTTTACTGGTTTAATTCTTATTTTGTGTAGTTTTTAGATTTATGTTAGTTTTCCGGTTTTTCTGTTGTTTTCCTCTGTTGCCCTCTTGTGTGTATTCCTTTCCCCTTGGCTCCCTCGTTATCTCCTTACACCTGCTCCTTGTCAGCTCGTTAGCCCAGCCATTGTCTCAGTCAGCTACATATACTCTCCCTCTGGAGTCACTTCTTGTTGGCTCCTTGTCGTTGCTGGCTTGTCTTCATACCTTGTCTCTCCCTGGCTCCTCGTGTTTGGTGTCCCCTGATGTCCCCTTGGTTCTGGTTTGCTTTACATTTTTAGATGGATTTTTGGATTTGTGCCTTTGTTAACTATTTTCATTACAACTACAAGAATTCACCTCAGCCTCTCTGCCTCTGCATTTGGGTCCTCTTAACTACAACCATGACGTGACAGCAGGAGTCTGGTTGTTAATAGGGTACTGGTTGTACCTACAAGCTTTCAAAGAGATAAAAGGCTAGTGATTAAAGTCAAAGCGCTAGGTCTTTTTAATACATTTCATAACGCTCAGATGAAACAGAACATCAGTTGATCTGCTAAGGATGTGCATTTGGATCCCCTCCCATTGGCAATAACAGTTTGGTCTGATCCCCCACCGGAAAGCTTTTCCCTACTGCTAGTTCCCCATTGATCCTTGGGTTTGAGTGGTTACAATTACAGAACCGCAGAATCAATTGATCTAACAGACACATTGACTCTTGGTCAGTAACCTGACACTCATCTTGTCTCCGCTCTGCTGTTCCGCCAGGCTCTCAACCGGCAGAAAGCCATGAGGCTGACCCACCTGATCTCTCCTTAGTACCCGCCGATTATAATGATTTGGCTCAGATATTAAGTAAAACTAAAGCTTTGTCTCTGCCTCCCCACAGACCATATGATTGCGCCATAGACCTGTTACCCAGAGCTCCACTACCCAGTAGTCAACTTTACAACATCTCCAAACCTGAAAGAAAGACCATGGAAAGATACAGACAGGAGTCTTAAGCGGCAAGCATTATTCGACCCTCCGCTTCCTGTCTAGGGGCAGGTTTCTTTTTTGTTGGAAAGAAGGATGGCTCTTTATAGAGGTTTGAAACAAATAACTGTTAAAAACAAGTACCCTTTGCCACTCTTGTTCTCTGCATTTAAGCTTATCTAAGGGGCCACAGTGTTCACTAAGCTTGACTCAAGAAACGCTTACCACTTACTTTGCATAAAAGAAGGGGATGAGTGGAAGACAGCCTTCAAGACACCACTAGGCCACTTCGAATACTTGGTTATGCCTTTTTGGTTTAACTAATGCCCCAGCTTGTTTCCACCTTGTAAATGACATGCTTAGAGATTTCCTTAATGTGTTTGTGTTTGTCTATATTGATGACATTTTGATTTTTTCTAAGTACCTACCGGAGCATAAGAACCACGTGAGGTTCTTAAGGGCTGGTAGGCGGCTGTTTTTTAGGAGACGCTGAAGTTCTTCAGCACCTCCTGGAAAATAAATTTTTCATGAAAGCTGAAAAATATGAGTTTCACCAACATTCAGTCACTTTTATGGGCTTCATTCTTAGGGACGGACAGGTAGGACCCACAGAAGAAAAGATCAAGGCAGTTTTGGATTGGCCCACTCCTGAAACCGGAAAGCAGCTTCAAAGGTTTCTCGGGTTTGCTAACTTCTATCGATGATTTATTTGCAATTACAGCCAGACAGCTCAGCTTTTAACAGCCCCTAACCTCTACCAGACCCCCTACAGCCTGACCCCAGAAGCAGATGCTGCGTTCACCCAGTTAAAGAACCTTTTCACCAGTGCACCTGTTCTCATCCAACCACATCCCACCAAACATTTTATTTTAGGGGTGGATGCTTCAGACTCAGGAGTATGAGCTGTTCTCTCCCATATGTCTGACCATG
>NW_015151389.1:126350-144616 GCF_000732505.1 Cyprinodon variegatus | reverse complement strand
AAGGCCATCTGAGACAAGACTTTCACTGCCCTGAACCATACGGCGGAGCAAAATTGTCCAAGGGGCGGACCGTGGAAGGAGGGTTGCCCCTACGTTTGCTCATTGTCAGAGGGTTTGGCTCTCCACTAAAAACATCCCATTAAAGTCTATGTCCAGGAAGTTATCCCCTCGTTTCATTGGCCCTTATGAAATTTAAAGGATTGTTGGCCCATCTGTAGTCCATCTGCGCCTGCCTTCTTCCCTTCGTATCCACCCAACATTTCATGTCTCAGATTAAACCTGTCCAGTCCAGCCCGTTGTGCCCCCCAGCTGAGCCCCCTCCCCTTTTGGACAATGAAGGCCACCCTACCTACACGGTTTGCCAGATTGTGGATGCCCACCGGTGCGGGCGGGGTTGGCAATACCTGGTGGACTGGGAGGGCTACAGTCCTGAAGACCGCTCATGGGTTGACTGGTTTGTTTATTTTGGAGGAATGGAAATCACGGTATCGTTGGGTTTCAGTTTGCGGGGTGTTACGGCCCAAGGCCTTTTCCTCTGGGTCTCTAACCTCCATGTTTTGGACTCCTTAATTGGTGTTGATTGGAAGTGGAGGCAGCTGGCCAGTGTCTCCAGATGACGTCAGATCCACTTTAAGATGTACCACTTTCTTTGTCTAAGCCCCTTATTTTCTTTCTGTCTCCCTGCCACTCTCTCCCCCCTTCTCCCTTTCTTCCCCAACCAGTTATGATTTTTGTTAAATAAATTCCCTATTTAAGTTATCCCTAGTGTTGCTTCCCTTTCATTTGTTATGGTTTAAGAGCCGGACCATAACAAATTGGCCATTAGTTTGTTTTCCATTTCAGTTCCTCCTTTTGTCCACCAGATGCTGCCATCTGGTTACTCTGTCTTGGAGGGCTTGCCTACACGTTTCAACTAGCCACACCTGCAACGAGTCATCATCACCTCAGAGGAGTATATGTGTAACTGACTGTCATCACCTCTTGTTGCCTGTTTTGATTACTCTAGCCCATCTGAGCTTTGCTGAGTTATTCTCTGAACTTTTGAAGCACGAATAAACTTTATTCATGCTCTTACCCTTTGTTTCTTGTGAATCTTCGTCAGGAAACCTTCAGATCCTCAGGGATTTTTCAAGTCCTCCCAGCCCTGGAAGAAAACCTCTCGAGATGAAGAGAGTTCCACAACTCCTCTCCTCTGAGCTCAGACCACATCAAAGTCTCCAGTTGACAATCTGCTACGCTGCTCCTCTGTGCTACCATAAACTCACCTGTCTGCCGTCCAACGTCTCGTCCACCTTCAACAAGCCAAGATCCCCACAACTGGAACCATCTACCACCCTCCAATTCTGGCAGCTAGTTCAAGTAAGAACAGAGCATTCAGTCTTCTGCATTTTTCCCACCAACTGTGATCTCACCTTTTTTTGCTTAAGTGAACAAGGGAGACTCAGGGTGACTCAGCTCTCTCTTCACCACGACGGACTGGTACAGCGCCCGCTTCATGGCAGACGCTGCACCAATCCACCTGTCGATCCCCCGCTCCCTTCTTCCCTCATTCGTGAACAAGATCCCGAGATACTTAAACTCCTCCACTTGAGGCAGGACACCCCCGTGACCCGGAGAAGGCACTCTACCCTTTTCTGACTCACGACCATGGCCTCGGATTTGGAGGCACTGATCCCCATCCCGGCCGCTTCACACTTGGCTGCGAACCAATCCACCGAGAGCTGCAGATCACGACCTGATGAAGCCTATAGGACTGCATCATGTGCAAAAAGCAGAGATGCAATCCTAAGGCCACCAAAACGGATCCCCTCAACACCTTGGCTACGCCTAGAAATTCTGTCCATGAAGGTAATGAACAGTGTTGGGATATATTACCCAAGATGGAGCCACAACCAGTTGGATGATCTGAACCCATCCCCCTCCTCTTCTTCTCAACAAACAAAGGAGAACAAAGGATTCCTGCCAAAACAAGAACAAAGAAGACCCGGCCCACTGTGGGAGGCGGCCACCTCAAATGGACCAATCAGCCGAATACTACAACAGGAAGTTCCCCCACGTCACTCATGGCACAGACCAATCAGCCGATACTTCCACAGGAAGTGCTCCCGTGTCACACATGGTTTAAAAGCCAACAGCAGAAATTTTTCTCTCTCTTTTTCCATGGGTTTGGAGCCCGCCAGGAGAGACTTATTTCACGTGAAATACCAGAAGAAAGCTGACTGGAAGTAGCTTTCGTTTTCCTGCGTCAAAAGTCACGGATCGCAGTGTTCCATCGTGCATAGCGGCTGCGCTGACTGGGGAGACAGAAGCCTTTGAAGCTGACCGCGGAGTTTTGTTTTCCCCCTTCCTTGGACGAACCGGCTGAGAGGACGCTCTCTTGCCAATCACCTCTTAAAATCCCTCCTTTTCAACTCGTGAGTATATCAAGCCCTCTGCTGCAGCCCCGAACTGACTGAACTTTCCCGAGGGGCGGACCGGTGGCAGAGAACCCTCTGCGCGGCAGAAACCAAGCTGCGGTTGTCGTGGAAATGCCAGCCTCCCACGGACAAAGACGCATCTCACAGTAAAATCAATTTACTTTCCTTTTGATGCATTAGAAGTGCTGCTCAGGCGAGAGACAGGCAGAGTCAGGGTTTTGAATTAATGCTGATGTTTTTTTTTATCTGTGCTGATTAAGAGTTTGTTCATTTGGTTGAAATAAGTGTGTGTTTCTTTATTTTCTTTCTGGGCTTTCCTGTCCTCTTTGTTGTTTCTGCTTTGAGATAGTCATAAAGTTATCACATTCAGCCACGTGGGGTCCCCGTGGTTGCCCCCATTATGATTATAGGTTGTCCCTCCCCCATTTCTCTTTGTTCCCCTCACTGCGTGGAGAACAAAGGGGGGTGGTCCCTCATTTAGCTACACCCATTCACACACATCGCTACATTGTCAGGCAAAAAGGGGTTTTGCTAAACAATTTCTGCTCCTATTGTTAATACATGTTTAATAATTTTACCAATACTAAGCTGGATGTGTTAATGTTACATGATCAATTGCACAGTTATCATCATACCTGCTGCTTTGTTAATGCATTTAAGCATTTGCTGATTTAAGGTGGGATGTATTAGTTTACATGAGAAATTGCACTATTATACCTGCTGCTAGCGGACAATAGTGAATGTATTAATATCTGGAAAATTTTGGACAATCTCAGACGCCAGTAAACTGACTCTTATGGTTTTATTTCTTTGTTTTCTATCTCGTTTAATTGTTTATTTTCGATTTTCTTTTAAACTAGTCATTTAATCTACCTCGTGTTTATTTTTCTAGTAGCGTGTAGTGTTTGCATAGATGTTAGATTTCTGTAATCCTGAATTATTAGAATAAAGACATTATTGGTTAATCTGTAGTGGTTTTGGTCGTTCATATAACGGAGGGTTTATCACTCAGGGTGAATCCACCCCCTTTTGGTAATAGTACGAATAAACAGAGATAGAAGGTTCTTTATTGATAATTTAATAGCTTTGCTGATACTTAACCTGGGCCACTAGACTAGTGGATACCTGGATTTTAACAGCCGGTCCAGGAGCCCTCCAGTTGTGAATCAGCAACCGGTAAGTAGATAATTCAAGGCTACAATTATCCACCTAAGAACACTAAATTGATTTTGCCTTCGATGTTGAATAGGATAAATAATTAACTATAACTCCAGTTCTAGGTCCTTTCTATTCATTATCTGCAGGACATTATTTTTGCACAACAACAGAATCGGTGACAAAGGGCAGCCCTGGCGGAGTCCAACTCTCACCGGAAACGAGCCCGACTTACTGCCGGCAATGTGGGCCAGACTTTGACACCATTCATAAAGGGACCTGACAGCCCATATCAAAGGGCCCGGCACCGGAGAACCCCCCACAGGGCTCCCCGAGGTACACGGTCAAATGCCTTTTCCAAGTCCACAAAGCACATGTAGACTGGTTGGGCGAACTCCCATGTACCCTCCAGGACCCTGCTGAGGGTGTAGAGCTAGTCCAGTGTTCCACGACCAGGATGAAAACCACACTGCTCTTCCTAAATCTGAGGTTCGACTATCCGACTGACCCTCCTCTCCAGCACCCCCGAATAGACCTTGCCGGGGAGGCTTAAGAGTGTGACTCCCCTGTAATTGGAGCACACCCTCCGGTCCCCCTTTTTGAATAGGGGGACCACCACCCCAGTCTGCCAATCCAGGGGAACTGCCCCCGATGTCCATGCAATGTTGCAGAGTCGTGTCACCCAACACAACCCTACAACATCCAGGACCTTGAGGAACTCCAGGGGGATCTCATCCACCTCCAGGGCCCTACCACGAGGAACTTTTTAACCACCTCAGTGACCTCGCCCACAGAGATTGGAGAGCCCAGTCCAGAGTCCCCAGGCCCAGCTTCCTCAATGGAAGGCATGTTGGTGGGATTGAGGAGGTCTTCGAAGTATTCCGCCCACCGACCCACAACGTCCCGAGTCGAGGTCAGCAGCACACCATGCCCATTATAGTGTTGGTGCTGCACCGCTTCCCCCTCCTGAGACACCGGATGGCGGACCAGAATTGCTTCAGAGCCGTACGGAAGTCTTTCTCCATAGCCTTTTGAAACTCCTCCCACAGCCAAGTTTTTGCCTCAGCAACCACCCGGGCCGCATGCCGCTTCGCCCGCCGGTACTCATCAGCTGATTCCGGAGTCCCACAGGCCAATAGGGCCCGATAGGACTCCTTCTTCAACCTCACAGCATCCCTCACCGCAGGTGTCCACCAATGGGTTTGAGGGTTGCCGCCACAACAGGCACCGACAACCTCAAGCTCAGATAAGCCACCTCAACAATGGAGGAACGGAACATGGTCCACTTGGATTCAATGTCCCCCACCTCCCCCGGGATGTGTTCGAAGTTCTGCCGGAGATGGAGTTAAAGCCCCACCTAACAGGGGACTCCGCCAGATGTTCCCAGCAGACCCTCACAACACGTTTGGGCCTGCCAGGTCTGACCAGCATCCTCCCCCACCACCGGAGCCAACTCACCACCAGGTAGTGGTCAGTGGAAAGCTCCGCACCTCTCTTCACCTGAGTGTCCAAGACATACGGCCGCAAGTCCAATGAAACGATGACAAAGTCGATCATCGAACTGGGGCCTAGGGTGTCCTGGTGCCAAGTGCACATATGGACACCCTTATGCTTGAACATAGTGTTCGTTATGGACAATCCATGATGAGCACAGAAGTCCAACAACAGAACACCACTCGAGTTCAGATCGGGGCGGCCATTCCTCCCAACCACGCCCCTCCAGGTCTCACTGTCATTGCCCACGTGAGCGTTGAAGTCCCCCAGCAGGACAAGGGAGTCCCCAGGAGGGGCACCCTTCAGTACCCCCTCTAAGGACTCCAAGAAGGGTGGGTAATCTGAACTGTTGTTCGGCCTGTAAGCACAGACAACAGTCAGAACCCGCCCCCCCAACCGTAGGCGGAGGGAGGCTACCCTCTCGTTTACCGTGGTGAACCACAACGTACAGGCGCCGAGATGGGGGGCAAAAAGTATGCCCACTCCTGCCTGGCTCCTCTCACCGTGGGCAACTCCAGAGTGGAGGTATGTCCAGCCCCTCTCAAGGAGACTCGTTCCAGAACCAGAACCATGCGTCGTTTCTAGCCGGAACCTCTCAGCCTCACACACTAGGTGAGGAACCAGACAAAGCGCAGCCCAAAGACCCTTATGATGAGTACGATATTTGGATTCGGTATTCGGTGTTCCCTCACCGGGGCACCACTCTGGAGCCAGGCCTGGAGGGGGGGCATGATGGTGAGCGCCTGGTGGCCGGGCTTTTACCCATGGGGCCCAGCCGGGCTCAGCCCGAAGAGTAAACATGGGTCCCCCCTTACATGGGCCCACCACCCGTGAGGGGGGCCAGAGGGGTCGGGTGCAATGTGTGTTGGGTGGCGGCCGGGGGAGGGGACCCTGGCGGTCCGATCCTCGCCTGCAGAAGCTATGGCAAGAGCATTTTTTAAAAACTTTTTTTTCTTATTTGCAAAGAAATACAGTTTATATCTTTATATTTCCTAATATTACTTTCTTTTGATTATTCATTGCAGTATTCAGGAAGTTCACCCACCTGCCATTCATTTCAAACGGTTATGCTGCTGACGCAGCATCCTTAATTTATAAAGCTGCTGTATATAATACTCACCGTGCTGCAGGTAGAGACAGGAAGATACAGAACCTACATTTTCCACTCTGTCCTAGGACAGGCAGTGGCTCCATCACTTTAACAAAGAAATGGTATGGTGACTCTTACAGAGCCACAGGAACAGCTTAACTTTTGATCATTTTAACTTGCAGGAAGTCCACTATCTGTACAGGCGTTCACCCCTTTTGGTCAAAGAGAGACGACAGTGGTGATAGCAAGGTTGGCTAATGTTATCATCTTTTAGGTATTGATCCTATCAATACAGAAGTGGGCTTTTTAGTTTGGGGGCGGGGACGTCTGGAGCCGAGGTATTGAATTGCACTCATTGCACTGATTTTGTGCAGTATTTTTGCAGTATTTTTTGTTGCAACTTTTCTACTTCTGTTATTTGCTGTTGTTTCTAAAAAAAAAAAATGCATAACAATATTACAGCTTTCATTGATTTATTTCAAACTTGGAACTTTGTTTAGCCTGTAAGGTGTAAAAAAAAAAAAAAAAAAATAACTGATTAATTGATTTATCGAATCGAATCGCATCGTGGTGTATTCTTGAGTATCAAAAATAATCGAAACGTTGGATCAGGAAATCGATACTGAATCGAATCGCCATGATGGATGTGATTTACACCCCTAGTAAGGAAATAACTCATGTACTTCAACTTCGCTGTAAAATGTCTTGGTGTTTTAATATGCAATATCTCATGGAAATAAATCTTGTCAGACGCTTTAGGTTCCATTATAATCCAAATATTCAATTGATCTGGAACATCCAGAAATCCAAAATCCTGTGTTGGAATGTAACAAAACCTCCGCCAAGTTTCAGATATCCGCACAAATTAATACCACATTATAGAAACAAAACCCAGCCAAGTCCAAATTTTGCTGTTTCACATCTTTAAGATCTTGTTCTTTATGAATGAAAACTCCATGATTTGGAAAAATAGTGGGGTTCTTTATTCCTCTGTGTAGCTGTTTTTTTCCCCCTAGTGAATCTCTAAAGAGCTTCAATACATTGTTTCCATTTGCTTCCCCTCTCTTAGCTTTTAATCCAAGGCAAAGACAGGAGAGCTTTGCTGACTAAAATCCCTATATTACTTCATAAAAGCCACAAACTTTGTTTTTGTATTAGGGTTTAGAATTACCCAGAACCTGGGTATTTGTAAAACTTTTAATCAAGCAAAGTATTACAGTTTTTAACGAAGTTATTCAAACTGTGACCATTGATTGTTTTCTAAATAAAAAATATGATTAAGTTTAAAGAACGCAAAGCATATTGTTTATTGTAGCCTTACCTTTCCTGTGGATCTCACTCCTTTCCACACACAGAAGTAGCAGATGATCCAGGACAGAAAAAGGCACAATGTAAGATCCCACCGAATGGTTCCCAAGGCCTCTATGCCCGTGGATATGTTTAACACCCGTCGCCTGTAAGCAGATTTACTGTAAGTGGTGGTAAACACATACTTAAAGCTGCATGCCTGTTATAAATCTTTATAATCAGATAACATTTCCTTTAGTTTGTTGTGACATGTTAATAGAGTAACAGCAGAGTGCAACCTCTTTTTTCTTCTTTTGTTTTCAAGACAGGTGTTTGAATTAATCTTTTCAATATGTGGAAATAACCTTTTTCACTCGTTTTAGACTTTTTCTCCCATCTGAACCTCTTTCAAATGATTGAGTTGTCAGTACAAATGTGAGGAAAATTAGTAATACACAAAACTTTAGAATTCATTTATATTCTATAAAACTTTCTGAAAATACTATTTATCATGATTAGACAGGTGCATTATGCAGAATTGTTTTTAAACCCTCCTGCCTAATAAATACATTTTTTAAACTTGGTATATGAATATAAATAGCTTTTATGGTTATGCAGGGAGTATTGCAAATTATATGGACACATCATTGTAAGTAGAAAAAGGTGAAAGATGAAAGAAAGAAGAGATGAAAGGGAGACAATGATCTTCAGTCTGCTTTATCATCTGCAAGGAGAGATGTGAAAAGAACAAAAAAGCCAACAAATATAAGATAAGAGATACAATCAAGTGGCACTTAGATACTATTGCTGAAGAATAAAAATACTTTTTGTTGGGGTTTTGGTGGGACCAATCCATATGGTGTTAGCTACAAAACGTCCTCCTCCTGATTTACAGTGCAAATTTGATGGTATAAATGTAATGNAGGAAATAACTCATGTACTTCAACTTCGCTGTAAAATGTCTTGGTGTTTTAATATGCAATATCTCATGGAAATAAATCGTGTCAGACGCTTTAGGCTCCATTATAATCCAAATATTCAATTGATCTGGAACATCCAGAAATCCAAAATCCTGTGTTGGAATGTAACAAAACCTCCGCCAAGTTTCAGATATCCGCACAAATTAATACCACATTATAGAAACAAAACCCAGCCAAGTCCAAATTTTGCTGTTTCACATCTTTAAGATCTTGTTCTTTATGAATGAAAACTCCATGATTTGGAAAAATAGTGGGGTTCTTTATTCCTCTGTGTAGCTGTTTTTTTCCCCCTAGTGAATCTCTAAAGAGCTTCAATACATTGTTTCCATTTGCTTCCCCTCTCTTAGCTTTTAATCCAAGGCAAAGACAGGAGAGCTTTGCTGACTAAAATCCCTATATTACTTCATAAAAGCCACAAACTTTGTTTTTGTATTAGGGTTTAGAATTACCCAGAACCTGGGTATTTGTAAAACTTTTAATCAAGCAAAGTATTACAGTTTTTAACGAAGTTATTCAAACTGTGACCATTGATTGTTTTCTAAATAAAAAATATGATTAAGTTTAAAGAACGCAAAGCATATTGTTTATTGTAGCCTTACCTTTCCTGTGGATCTCACTCCTTTCCACACACAGAAGTAGCAGATGATCCAGGACAGAAAAAGGCACAATGTAAGATCCCACCGAATGGTTCCCAAGGCCTCTATGCCCGTGGATATGTTTAACACCCGTCGCCTGTAAGCAGATTTACTGTAAGTGGTGGTAAACACATACTTAAAGCTGCATGCCTGTTATAAATCTTTATAATCAGATAACATTTCCTTTAGTTTGTTGTGACATGTTAATAGAGTAACAGCAGAGTGCAACCTCTTTTTTCTTCTTTTGTTTTCAAGACAGGTGTTTGAATTAATCTTTTCAATATGTGGAAATAACCTTTTTCACTCGTTTTAGACTTTTTCTCCCATCTGAACCTCTTTCAAATGATTGAGTTGTCAGTACAAATGTGAGGAAAATTAGTAATACACAAAACTTTAGAATTCATTTATATTCTATAAAACTTTCTGAAAATACTATTTATCATGATTAGACAGGTGCATTATGCAGAATTGTTTTTAAACCCTCCTGCCTAATAAATACATTTTTTAAACTTGGTATATGAATATAAATAGCTTTTATGGTTATGCAGGGAGTATTGCAAATTATATGGACACATCATTGTAAGTAGAAAAAGGTGAAAGATGAAAGAAAGAAGAGATGAAAGGGAGACAATGATCTTCAGTCTGCTTTATCATCTGCAAGGAGAGATGTGAAAAGAACAAAAAAGCCAACAAATATAAGATAAGAGATACAATCAAGTGGCACTTAGATACTATTGCTGAAGAATAAAAATACTTTTTGTTGGGGTTTTGGTGGGACCAATCCATATGGTGTTAGCTACAAAACGTCCTCCTCCTGATTTACAGTGCAAATTTGATGGTATAAATGTAATGGGATCAGAGGTCTGCTATGGAATCAATTATAATCTTTGAGAGCATTTACAGTACCCCTGAATTGCAGTTTAGGGCTACTATCTATTTTTGTCAGACTGCTGGATTCAATCTACAAAAAAAACCCAGGGATGGACCAAGACCAGTGTGGGTCCTCGGGCAAGACCCTTCTCAGTAATGCCTACCTCAAACAATGATGAGAGACAACGAAATGAATGACATGCTGGCTCAGAAGTCTCCTGGCCAAACAAGGTCTGCATCAGGTGCTGGGGAACCAGAGCACCTTGATAAAAAAATGGGCTACTGGAACAAGATGGAAATGAGTGAGATTCAAGAACAGGGCTCCTAGTCAGAGGTGCTACATGCGAAGGATGCGGGAGAATTTGTCACTTCAAAACCCACAGTCCACATTCATGGTGAAACAACTAGTAGCTCAATGTTCTGACATCCATAAACGGGAACTGTTCTCACAACTTGAGATTGAAGAGGTCCGAAACCCCTGTTCTGGTAAGGAGGAACCAGGGAACCCGGGTCCCAGGTCAGAGGGGAGTTAACACTAACCCTCCCACCAGAGATTGGGTACAATGCCCCAATAAGCGCAACCACGCTGAAAGAGGCAGCGTCTGACCTGAAATAAATTAGATAATGGCAGTTAGATAGACTAAGTAAAGTACCACGAGAAAGTCTTCTAGAAGACGTGAATACAGCTCTGCAAATAATTCCTACATCAACCATCACTGACACAAATGAGCTGATATACAGCACAGCAGCAGTGATCCTAGAGATGCTTGCCTGTAAGAACAACCATGTGATTAAATTACACCACGGAAAAGAAGGCTGGAGGCTAATATCAAGGCAACATGGACAGAAGTGAGTCAGTTGGCAGAGGCCCTAAAAGGTGCAATGAAAAAGCAAGTATTAGGGAGCAAGTACCCAAGTACGGCCAGATGCCCATACCTGAAGCCCTGGAAACTGCCAAACAAAGGCTCCAAGCCTTGGCCAGCCACCTAAAGAAGTACACGAGAGACAATGAAGCCAGAAAGGTAAACTGTTCTCAACTCCACCAGTGAAAGTGAACAATCAGTGCCAGGACAGTAATAATAGAACAGCCCCACCAAGGCCGGAAACTGAAAAGTATTGGAAAGGCATATGGGAGAAAGAGGCAACACACTACAGTGATGTACAGTGGTTGGTGGCTCTGAGAGAGAACCTCAGCAACCTCCCTGAACAGAATCCAGTCACCATCACAGTGGCTGACATCCAAGAAAGAGTTTCAGATATGAAAAACTGGACAGCATCGGCCCCGACATGATACACGCCTACTGGCTTAAGAAACTCATGGCACTCAATGAACACTTTGCAGCGCAAATCAACCAGCTGCTGAGAAATGGGAACCACTCCGAATGGCTAACGGGCACATAATCCTCATCCTGAAGGATCACTCAGAAGGTACAGTCTCATCCAATTATCGGCCAATAAATGGCCTCTCCATAATGTAGACGCTCATGTTCTGGATCATAGCTGCTAAGATAAGTGGGCACATGGATCAGTTCCTGGTAGACCAAGAGTCGCTCAAGACTGCAGAACCTGAAACACTAACCTGAGCATTGCCTGGATTGATTACAAGAAAGCCTACAACTTTACCACAACTTTTCTTTTAAACAACAAAGAACCCAAATGCAAAAAAAGAGAAAAATCCAACCTTTTATTTAAGTACATTATTTTGGTGGTAAAAATAAAATCACCCATTTAGAAAATAAAAAACATGAAATCATGTTTCCCACAATTATTGGCACCACTAACAATTCCACAAAAATGTTTATTGATTTCCTTTAAATGTATTTTTCTGTAGTTGCTAAAGTTGTTCAGGGTATCTAGGAACTTTTAATTAGTAATTCATGACTTCCTGTTTCCCTGGGGTATAAATATGACGTGACGCAGAGGCCTAATTCCCTTACCAATTCGTCAGGATGGCAAAGACATAGGAACACACAATTCAAGTAAGACAGATGTGCGTTGACCTTCATAAGTCAGGCAGCGGTTACTAGAAAATAGCCACTCATCTTAACTTGCCTGTATCTACAGTCATATGATTCACTAAGAAGTTTAAAAAAACTGGAGGAACAAACAAGGCTGGAAGAGGTCCCAAGTTTATCTTGCCATAATGCACAGTGAGGAGGATAGTAAGAGAAGTAAAAAAAAAGTCCTACGCTTGCTGTCACACAATTGCAACAAAGAGTGGAATCTTGGGCTTCACAAAATCTCTGAAACAACCATCAGACGCTCTCTACATGCCAACGAGCTGTTTGGAAGGCATGCAAGGAAAAAGCCTTTTCTCATTTCTCACCAACACTCATAAACATAAACATCTGGAGTTTGCTCAGCGGCACTGGGACTTCAACTGGGATTGCGTGCTTTGGTCAGATGAGACTAAGATTGAGCTTTTTGGCAAAAAAACGCTCTAAGTGGGTCTGGCGTAAAACAGAAGATGAAAATGCCGAAAAGCACCTCAAGCCCATGGGGAAGTAGGGTGGAGGATCTGTAATGCTGTGGGCCTGTTCCTCATCCAAAGGCCCTGGGAACCTTGTTAGGATGCATGGCATCATGAATGCTTTGAAATACCAGGATATTTTAAATGAAAACCTAATGGCCTCTGCCAAAAAGCTGAAGATGGGTCGTCATTGGGTCTTTCAGCAGGATAATGTTCTAAAACATGTGCCCAAAAAATGGTTCAGCAGTCACAAAATCAAGGTCCTCCAATGGCCTTCTCAGTCTCCAGACCTCAACCCAATCGAAAACCTGTGGGGCGAGCTAAAGAGGAGAGTGCACAAGAGAGGACCCAGGACACTGGATGATCTAGAAAGATTGTGCAAAGAGGAATGGTCAAAGATCCCTCTCTCTGTGTTCTCCAATCTTGTGAAATGTTATAGGAGGAGATTAGGTGCTGTCTTGTTTGCAAAGTGGGCTGTACAAAGTATTAACATCAGGGGTGCCAATTATTGTGGAACACATGATTTCACATTTTTTATTTTCTAAATGTATGAGTTTATTTTTACCACCAAAGTAATGTACTTAAAAGTTTGGATTTTTCACTTTTTGGGTTCTTGTTGTTTAAAAAAAGGAGAATTTTTTGAAGTCCTTAACCACATCTTAAACAGGGGTGCCAATAATTGTGGAGGGCACTGTATGGTCTGGTGGCAGCAGGGAAGAACGACCTGCGGTAGCGCTCCTTTTTACAAACAGGGTGTAAAAGTCTTTCACTAAAGACTAATATAGGCTGTAGTATATTTACCCATGGAACAATCTCAGAAGAACAGAAAACAATGTGAAAGTTAAAAAAAATTAAAAACTTAAATTTGGCTGAGTTTTTTTGACCATACATGTACATGTATTCAATTTATTCACCTAGTGCAGCATTTCTGTTGTCTCACACAGTCTAGTGTCAAATTATAAACGTGAGTCATTAACCGGGACTACAAGTTAAGTTCACCGGCATTGAAACATAATGTTGAAATGCTATCAGTTTAACTTTTGACTGTATTGATATTCTTCACTAAAGGAAAAACAGAATAGGGAGAAAATGCTGAGTCAAACTGAGCGCCTCTTTGAGCCAAGCAGCAAGAGGAGCAATGAAGAGAGGGTTAGAGGGAGAGCCAGAGATACTGTACCTGAACTGTTTTAAAAAATTGGATGTTTAATGCATGATAACTGAAAATTCTGTAAGATTATAATAAGAATGTTATACAACTAGCTTCGCCTCATCTGTTCCTGTTTGGCTGTGACACCATCCTGGAGAGTAATATCAGCTGTGCTGCTGCCATCAACACTTTTGTCTATAGATGTTCCAGATCAGTCTGTTTTTCTGTGAAGTCATGTTTCTCTGTGACTGGCTGGATGTGCTCTCTTCATCTTCTGACATGGGATCTGGTAAGGAGCTTGTCTGCCTGGCTGTGTGTTTTCTGGACAGGGCCGCCTTTTACAGTTGCCTTTTGTATCTCTGTGTCTGTCTCCTTGAACCCCAGTCGTCCTCGGCAGATGGCCTCTCACACTGAGCATTGTTCTGCTGGAGGTTTCTTCCTGTTTAAAGGGAGGTTTATCTCTCCACTTTTGGCACAAGCATGCTTAGTTTGAGGGATTGACCTTCGAGTCAATGAGTCAATGCAATCAATTGGTTTCCCTTGGATAGAAAACATTTAATAAATCTGACTGTATGATCTGGTGAACTGTAAAGTGATTTGAGATGACATGTGTTGTATTTTGGCACTATATAAATAAACTGAACTCAATTGAAATATAAGACACCATAATCAACATAATATTGTAATAGGGTCCTGAGGTCTATTTGAAATACTCATGTATATATAAAACAACTAATTTCAACTGACATTTCAATTATACTGGAATGTCATTTGTGACATATTTCTAAGCAGTTAAGCTTCGAAAGATGACATTAAATTCATGTTTATAATGTCTGAAATGTCAAGCAGGGGAGACAGGAGAGGAGGGACAGTGTTAGGAATCCAGTTTGTGTGGATTGTGTTTTTTTTGTCCTCCCTCCACCACCAGGTTCTCGCCTGGTTCTCGTTGGCCTTCTCACACATTTGCGGATGGTTGATTCATTTCCAGAGGACTCTTAAGCTGCTGACTGCCACTACCTCTACGCCATAGTGTTTGCCAGTTTTGGGTACTCTAGCCAAGCTGAGTTTTGCTGAGTGAAACTGAGTTTTTGTCAACCTGAGTCTTAACCTTTTTGTTTTGTTGTCTTTGCCTCTCGGCGGGAAGTCATCCTGCAAACTGGATGTTTTGGCCCTTTCCCCCCTGGAAGAATCATATGAGCTTCAAACTGAGCTGGGGATTCAAACAGGAGGTCTGGATCTACTTTTCCCCAAAGGATTGTTTGAGCTTTTTCACTCAGTGTGTTCCTCTCTCAAGGCCACACATTTCTCTCCAGGCTGGTGCTTGTAGACCAGACATAGCTTCTCCCCATAACAAATCAGGTTCTTTCTCAAGGTTTATTCATAACATGTTACTGTTAACCAAAGTGTGTGTAATTTGTTATGACTCTGACTGCTTTNAAAAAAGTACTCCAGAGTGTTGTTCAGCATGGGGGTGAGTAGAAAATGAAGGCTAATCATGTTTTGGGTGTACTATTCCTTTAATATTGTAATAGGGTCTGAAGGTCTATTTGAAATACTCATGTATATATGAAACAACTAATTTCAACTGACATTTCAGTTATACTGGAATGTCATTTGTGACATATTTCTAAGCAGTTATAGACTTAAGCTTCGAAAGATGACATTAAAATCATCAATCATCAATTTTTAATGTCTGAAATGTCTAGCAGGGGAGACAGGAGAGGAGGAACAGTGTTAGGAATCCAGTTTGTGTGGGTTGTGTTTTTGTTTGTCTTCCCTCCACCACCAGGTGGCCACTGGTTCTCGTTGGCCTTCTCACACACCTGCGGATGGTTGCCTCATTACCAGAGGACTCTTAAGCTGCTGACTGCCACTACCTCAACGCCATAGTGTTTGCCAGTTTTGGGTACTCTAGCCCATCTGAGCTTTAAACTGAGCCGGGGATTCAAACAGGAGGTTTGGATCTACTTTTCCCCAAAGGATTGTTTGAGCTTCACACCGAGCAGGGGATTCATCTCCTCAAGAAACTGTTCAAGTACCATAGAAAATCTAAGTGGCAGCAAGCTCCTCCATTCCTCAAGGAAACACCTCGACCTGGGTAATCCCTGTCCACCCTCCAATGAGCAAGTTAATTACTGGAACAACCCACACCTACTGGATTCAGAGAAAGACACCTTTTCAGGACACGTGAGTCCTGTTGCCTTTATGCCCTTTTGCAAATCGAAGCTCAAATTTCCCACTGAGCCTGAACTAACCACAGGAACTTCCCCTTCTCTTTTCAGTCCCGGTTCGCCAGTGTTCAGAGCAGCACTTGACCCATCTCTACCAGTTCTCAATAAACCTGTTAAACCTTCCCCTGGTCTCTCTGTTTGGTTTTCTGCATGTGGGTCAGATCTTTCGATAAAATCATGACAAACAGAGAAATTCATAGTCAAGACCTTTCAAAAGTCACAATGAGGTATTTGCTCCTAAAAACTCTGAAAATGAACAGATTTGAATAATGGAATTAAAAACATCTCTGAGGGAGCCTGCTACCGAACAAGCCTAGAAGTTCTGACTCTTGACCTCAGCATTTTTTGGGCCCTGCATACGGCCCTGCTGACCACAGTCCATTTTGGTTTTCATTGTTTTGATTCAAGTATAACTTTTTCTACAAGATGTGACTAAACTTCTTCTCAAAGGGTGTCTGGAAAGAGGCTTCTATTTTTAAATTTGGTTATAGTAGGCAAAGACTGACTAAAATTTAATTCCATGAAAAGACTTTGAATGAAACTAAATACATTTTTCGTAAAAATTAAACAAACAACAAAACAACGATTTATCCATCGATCCATCCATCCACTTTAACTCCCTTTATTTACAGGAAAGTATTATTAATAATTATTAATAATAATAGCCTGATAATAGAGACTTACTGCCAAAACTCTATAACAGACGATGATGCATTCACAGGTGCGGTCCAGTTGGCAGTCTTAATATAGTTGTTTATTTCCACACAACAATCTGAAATATACCAAATCTTTGTTAAACATGCCAACTTGTCACTACAGTTTGTGCATCTTGACTTGGTTTTGCTAGGTTTTAAGTCCTTATAAAACATTATTTACCTTAATGTGGTTTAATACAACAGCATGTTATAGTGTTCAATTATAGTGTTGGATTATTATAATAATGAATTATTTACCTGTATTCCACGTGTTGTTACAGCTGGCCCATGGCAACTTTCCAGAGAATGACGAGAAGAAATACAGGAATGCCCAGGCTAAAATCGCAACATAGCTGATGTTTCCATAAAAAATTATCAACTGACTGGCATATCCCATACCTGGAAAAACAAATAATTTTTTTTAGATTTCTTGTTAAATGTAACCATTTCTTTCTACATTTTATTTATGCTTTGAATAGGTTGGTTTGCTCATCTTCAAACAAGGGGCAGATCTTTCTCCAGCACATGATTCCTCCCTGACTGGTGTACTGGCCCAGCGATGTTTCCAGGACAAACAGAGGGACACCACAGGTAACAAGAAAAAGGAAGTAAGGGATGAAGAATGCACCTGTAAGTTATAAAAAGTACTGTAAATACTATTATCCAACTGAACCTTGGATGATGGAAACCATCAAAAAATATACTTCAGAAACAAAACACTCTGACCTGTAGAGTCTTTAAAGAAAATAAGTGCAGGATAACAGCCCCACACAACAAGGTTTTTCTCACTGAACAGAAATAATTTGAAGATGTATACATTTCAGTAAAAAATAAAAATAATGATATGCTTAATCAAAACAATGCTTTTTTGCAGAATTTTAATTCAAAGCTGTATATAATGCTGTTTTTGTTATATCAACATAATCCAGTTCTCTTTTAGCTTTTGTTTGTAGGTGGAATTCTATACATTTGGAATTTAGCTTCTACATTTACAGTTGATTTTGGTGGATTAACAACAGTCTTTCGAGCCACTGGAAAAAACGTACAATTATTTTTTATTTTTTTAATGCCTGTATGTAACTTGAATAGTTAGGTATAAGACTCTAGGAAGTTCTTTGAGATATTCATACATATTCACTGTTGTGGTGAAAGCTAAATTGTGCAGCCCTAGCCTTAACAAACTTTTTGGCATTTTGGTATTTACATTCTGATTCACTTGGATAATGCAAATAACAGAATGACTAAATTCTATAACAAAACCCTGACGGAAATATGTGATGTTATGATCTAACTTGCAAAAAGTAAGGCATCACATTTTTTTTTTTTTTTTTTTGCTAACATAGCTAATCCAAATTACTTAAGGGCTAGGCCATAAAACTGGCTTGAGATATATCTGAAAGTCCTTGCTTAGGTCAGAAAAAATAAATAGAAGTTGTGCCAACAGATTTATTTGACAAGCTCCTGAAGATTATGTGTGCTTTTTGGGAGGAAAGAGTTCATCGCTCAGCTTGGCATATTTCTTCTGATAAATATTTCAACATTCGCCGTGAAACAGAGCTTCTTCTTTCTCCCTTTTCAAATGTCTTTACATTTAGTTTAGGTAATTCATCTCTTCACATGGAACCAGGGCAGATAGCCAAAGGCTCGAATGATCCAACAACTCTTGCGAAATTAATACAAGGGTGTGCTTCTTTTAGCTGATGTAATAAGATCCTAGTGACCCGTAGAAAAATATGGAAGAACTTCTACAAACTATAGCACTATGTTGCGATCAAAGAAATAATTATTTATTTAT